>NC_135432.1:20567239-20867239 GCF_051991255.1 Vanacampus margaritifer | reverse complement strand
GTAACCTCATGCTCAACGTTTTCTTCTCATATACCCTTAAAGAAATAAACTACAGCGAATGAATGTTTATGTAGAAGTATTCTAAAATGGGGAGCTCCTTTTCAATCACAATCAATTAATAAAAATGTGATGGCAAAAAACTGGACTTAATAAATAAAATTCATCACAATTAAGAAATGTTGCTTTGAAAGTGGACCAGATTTGGAACCATCATGGAACAGAATGTGGCCCTACTTTGAGGTAGCACTTTATTTCAAGAAAGTTGGGGAAACTCCTCATTTCACACACCATGGGCAACAACATTACATACGTAATTGTTGGAATACGACTTTAAAGTTAGCGTATGTGTGTGTGTGCGTGTGCGTGCGCGTGCATTTACTCAACACGCTGAGCCAAACCCCGAAGGCTTGGATTGGTTTGCTATGCTTGGATTGAGCCCAGGAATCAAAGTGTGCCGTGCGCATAGACAGCCGTTCATTGGTGCGATGTTAACGGCCACTTTAAATCATACACACAGCACAAGCACACATAGGCAAACGTCAATATGCTGTTGGTAAACAGCAGATGAGTCTCAAATCATTGTCAGCACAATTCACCCTCACATTAAAATCTATGGGCAATTTAGATTCTTCAAAGAAGCTAACATGCTAACACACCCAGAATGATAAACCAGTGAACGACACTGATTCCCGCTTGAAAACATCCACTGGAGCTCTACAGCGTAGTCAGCATATTAACTTTGTTAAGGCCTGCTTTATACAGTATTTGACTCTATTTACAAAATGTACACGTTGCTATAAATAGCGGCGGCAAGCAGAGCGTGGCTTTGGCTGGCGGCCACGCGCGCCAAGTACGTCTGCTGTGGCGAGCGCCGCCGTTCACATCAAGTCCAGGCAGGCGTGTTGTTTAACGGCCACGCTTAGGAGCCAATTACTGCCAGTCATGAGGGGTAGCCTTTTTGGGAGCGTCATCCCCGCGCAAGGACAACCGCAAGCTGTGACAGCAACACTCCATGTACTAAATCATTTGATTGTGTTTAAAACTGAACAACTCCAAATTTCATTCCACCACAAGGAACCAAAAGAATGACATACACAAACTTACAAAGGTTTGGGGTCAACCAGACAATTTCAGGTTTCCCATTTTTAAAACAAAAACATAAAAATGTACTATGTAGACAGTATTCCTTATTAAAAGTTATCTTCACTGAAATAAAAATGGAAGTTTCTGAGGGACTCCAAACTTATAGCCTAAACATTAGTGCACTCTAAAAACAGTTGGGTCAAAAACAACTCAACTATGGGTCAAAAATGGACCGATCCACTTTATGGCTCATTTTGACCCAACTTTCTGGGTTGTTTTATACAAAATGACCAGATTTCTTTGACCCAAGTAAAGGATGTGACCAATGTTTATGAGTTGTTTTACGCCGAAAGACCCATTTCTTGACTCTTATTGGGTCAAATCGACCCAAGTAGAGGATCGGTCCATTTTTCACCCATAGTTGGGTTATTTTTGACCCAGCTGTTTTTAGAGTGCGCGCTGTATGTACTATTTAGAACCCGGAGCACCTTTGTCAAGGCTAATACCCCAAATGATCCTCAAAATTTGACGACATGCTCCACTTGCATTAGAGGTGTCACTCATCTGTATAATTTGTCTGTTTCTAATTGGGGCTTATTCCTTTGCAGTAGTTGGTCAAAGTATGAGTTCAAACCAAAATGGTCGACTTCCTGTTCAATTTCTGCTATGGGTCCTTGAGTCTTTTTTGTGAGTCTTGTCCACCCAGTTTCATTTCAATCAGTGACCGAGGGCTTAACCGAGGGCTGGGCGATTTTGCCTAAAAATAAAATCTCAGATTTTTTTAACAAAAAATGTGTTTTACGAATTTTTCCCGATTTTATATTATTATTATTATTATATTCATTTTTTTTTTTTTTTTTTACATAAACTTTTTATCAGTTAACAAAAGTACCCATATTTCTTCTCTTGGAATCAATGTGCAAAACATCTACCTTGAATCAAATACTTTTGGAAATGTAAATCTATGTGTTGATAAAGTAGAAAAGTAAAACTTTGTTTTAAATGCTAAACAGTGCTACTTGTGTCCCTCAATATGACACAAATAAACATCACATTTTGGCTTTAATGTAGGAATCGAGGTCTGAGCTTGTCATCCCCTCCAACTGTCTGCTGATTTTACAAGTACTGTTTTGTAAATTGAGGTGGCTGTTTTGCCATAACTGGCAAATTTTCTGTTAGCGTTATTTGATTGGCCAGTGTAAGAAAGTCTTGGCCTTGCCGTAAATCGGCTATTTTGTCATGATTAGTCCGCTTCACCCCCTTCTATAGATCTCCTTTCACTTTTCAATTTGTTTTGTCACTGAAAATAGGCTGTTATTAGCATTACCAGCCCACTATACTACATTTCATAAGGATTTTATGTCGCAGACGAGTGTCACAAGCACGGCGAGTGAAAGTAAGCTTGTCTTTCATACCGGTAAGTGCTTGCAAGGCGAGTCCGTCTTGACGAGACAGCGTACACGTTGCGACCACGCGGCGACATAAACGTGCACATTTGTGCTATTCACATAAGCTTGTAAATGTCTACAAGCAATCAGGATAAAATATCAAATTTTCAGCAGGCTAAAGATTTCCTCGCTACGGCGATTGAGCAATATTGGAGCCGTTCAGAGCAAAAATATCGCTAGCATTTGAGTTGCCAGTCACGGCAAGATAACCACTGCCTAAACAAATGGCGTGGGGCAACTTGAGCAATATACTTTTGGCTAGGTAGCAGAAGCTCATACCTGGTTTCTCCCTTTTTCAGCAAGTGGTAAAATTGAGTCTTCCTCACTGTATACATGGGTGCCATATGATTAGCGAGGTGCAACGTGCCCGCTTTGGTGATCGCTCTTATTGTGCCCCTTTCTTGCCATACGTGCTTCCTTGTGTAAATGACTCCTCCACGGTAACATAGTAAACTGTTGTTGTTTTTTTTAGCGGGAGTTTGTTTGCTGTTGTTGAGTTCGTCCCGTATGCAGTGCGTGAGAACACGACTGGCAGAGCTAACGCTACGGAAGCACGCGCGGCACAACCAAAGGGGGAAAAAAACATTGATGTTATAATTTCCACAAAGTTCACAACACAACATTCGAATTAATTAAAGAAATCTATTTATCGCCCAGCCCTACCTTAACCCTAGTGTCAGGGGCTGATTTTGTAAAACTTTCCATCGGGCAATATTAGTGGAATTTGCCCAAACTGGATGTTTCAAACCAAAATGGCGGACTTGCTGTTCAATTTCTGGCATGTGTCGTTGAGATTTTTGGATGCACCCTGTTATGATAGTCTTGTCCACCCAATTTCAAGTTAAATCGGTGAAGCTTTTAAAAACTTTGCAAAGGGGCAGTGTTGATGGAATTCTCCAAAATTGGCAGCTTCAACCCAAAATAGCCGACCTCCTGTTCAGTTTCGTCCACCCAATTTTTAGCTGATCAATGAAATTGATGTCGCCTTAAGTAAGAGTTTGTTGTGTTTATAAAAATATAGTTCCCTGTCCTTCACTGACCTTGAAACAGTTTTTATGCTATTGCATATATATATTTTACAAAACAAAGCCGCCATCTGAAATCGTCTCGCCTATTTACTGAGCGGCGGAACAGCTACAATAGCAGTGACCTCGAACGGCGTGAGTCAATTCAGCAGGCACTAAAGAGGACTAAGGCATGGGAATTTCCCCGTGTTGGTCAAGGACAAACAGCTGATAGCAGAGGGGAAGTGAGTCAGTTGCAGCACTTGTTGAGGCAGGCACTTACTGTACGCCTCCCGCTTATGTGTGTTAAATGCCGGCCTTGCTGAGGGTTTGGAACTCAAGATAAATGCAACGTTTCTCTCGTGGGCAAAAAAAAAAAAGTAGATGTACCGCTGTGTACGCAGCATGCCATTTCCCTGCTTGAACCCTGACATTTGCGTTTATGCGGTTATGCATCTGTGGATGATTCGCCCTGCGTGTCACTGCGCTATGAAGCATGCGGTGCGGAAGCTATTTGCTAAATATTTACTGGATATTTAAGAGTAAAATCAGAATAGCATTATTTTCATTGTACCACAAAGCCAAATGAAAAAAAAAAAAGAGACATAAAAACAATCACCAACAAAGGGAGACATAATCGGAAGCCTGATGGTTCGCCCCCGGTTCTCAGATGAAAAAAAAAAAGAAAACATCAAAGGTGGGCGCTTTTGTCAATTGCCAATTTCTGTCAATAATTTGGTTTCCATCCACCGATTTTTATTCGAATTTTCAAGAAATGCGAAAATAAAACTGAATGGAAACACTTAGAAATTCGAAAAAAGGCCCAGAATTCTCCAAAAAGTTTTCACGCTTAGAGGGGTGGATTTTGAAGCATATCGAAATAAGGAAAATGCAAAAATATGCTATGGGAACAGGTTTTGCAAATAACTGGCAAGACCGGATAACACGTCACACGTTTTGACCGGATATTATGTCACACGTACGTTTGTAGTCCCAAAGTAATGACGGACGATAAAGTAAGGTTTGTTTGGGGAGGCGACGAAACAGAAATCTTTTTGGAAGAGACAGTCCTCCAATAAATATGACCTCATAGGATGTTTTGAAAAGGTGCGAAATGATGACCACGTGTTACTTGTTTTAGTTTAGCGACCTCTATCGGCCATGTTGAATAGCGCAAAAGCCAAAAGCTGGAATTGAACTCGGCCCCTCTGGTCAAAAGACAAGTGCCTATTTCACTGAGCTACTTTGCCAATGTTTGTTTTAAGTGTTGTTTACATGTTTTGTTAGTGTTTACAGTTTCAAATGAACTGGTACACATTCAAGATTGGTTGCCAAAATTGTGTCAAATTGTGAAAAAGAAAATGTCTGCATGATGTTTTTAAAGCAAAACAATAACACTGCTAATTCAAATGTATTTCTTAGAGGCGAGGAGCTGAAACTGGTCCAAGAACCAGAAGAAGTATTTTGGAAATGTTCCTTGATTGCGCTCTCACTTTCAAAAATCCTGAGTCAAACAATCAAATTCAACCTTTTATAATTTCCGATATATTCGATCATCTATGACACTTGAGGCAGCAAGGATGTTCTTGCATGCTATGGTATTTTCACATATAGAGTACTGTTTTACAAGCTGCTCTCTCACAAATGAAACCACACTCAAACAAATAGAACCATTATATAAAAGAGCAATACAAATATTAAATAAATATTTCATACCATCACTGTCGTATCTTGGAGACGTACAATCTTATGAGTTTTAATCATTTAAAATATTTAAAAATGTGCTTGTGTAACATATAAAATACTCCATGGACTGGCACCACCACTACGAAATGAATTTGTAAAGCTGAAATCGACGAACAGCAGAGCCACCGGGTCAGTGGTCAGAGGAGACTGTCATGTGCCTTACAGACGAACTACGTTTGGACGGTCGGCTCTGTCAGTCAGAGGCTGTAAGACATGGAACACTGTACCGCACTTTTAATACCTTCAAAATATGGCTAAAAGCAAATCAGTCATTTTTTCTCTTTGATGTTTTGTTTCTGTTTCTGTGATCTGCCTGGGAACAACGGATGGAAATGATTAATTAACATGCACTTTTACGACCAAATAAATAACATTCTAAATAAAATTATAATCTTTAATTTATGTTTAATTTATAATATCTCAAATAAATAGGTGCAATTCTTTTTAGTTGAGTTGTTTAGTGAGTATAAAATGTGACCGCAGTACACCATGATGTTTTTGTTTGATATACTGTACTTGACCAGCAGGTGGCACTGGCTGGCAAATAGAAGACCCATAAAGTCAGGCCAGGTAATGACTGACACTGACTGTGGCACACATCATTTTATCTCTCTTATCTAACATTGAGGGGAACCAAATCAATGTTGAATGCAATAATTTAAAAAATATATATATTGTGAATTGTTAAGCTCTCATCCATCTAGTTTAAACTTTTGGCTCTTAACCCACCAGTTGAGAACCCCAGTTATTTGCACTAATTAGATTTACACATTTATGAGCCAAACTGAGAAACATGGCAGTCTGACATTCAAATGGGAGGCGAGGCTGTTTAATTTATATAGCACCCAAGGTAACTGTGTTTTACATGATTAAATGCACAACATTTAAAATCAGTTAAAAACAAAATAACCAAAGACATTTTTAAACAGTAATAAAACAGCAATAAAAGATAGCTTACTAAATTATTAAAGGGACATTCAGTGCAAGAAAAATGTTCTTTTAAAAGATTTTTTATTTTATTTTATATATTTCAGTAACCATTTCCCATTCATAATATTTAGAAGGAGTGTTGCATTGCTGTTTAGAGAGATCTTATATCCATGGCAATGTCTTTTTTTATTCAAGAGGCCACTCGTGAAATGTGCGAATATGAATTTTAAACAGCCAGTCCTCAGGGGTGAACCACTCAGTTTGAATCTTAACGGGTCATTTTCTGACCTGGTGTTTAAAGCAGATCTTTAAGCTCCAGGGTTGGGCTTCCTTTATTCATCAGATCGTTTTTGATTGATCGTCCAGTTTTGAGAACATTTCTAATAAATCTTTGGCGTGGTTGCCATGGGACTGATTGCCAGTTATTATCAGGACAAATATAGACAAACAAGCCTACAAACACTTAATTGATTGATTTTTTTTCCTTCTTCATACAAAGTCCATACAGGAGGGCCCAAATCCAGGTTGGAACCTTAAAAAAGGCAAATGTGCTAACTACTAGCTAGCTAGACAAACAAGCACTCCCATTCACAATCACACCTCTGGACAACTTTGAGTCCTCAATGCCCCGACAACTCTAAAATGTATTTGGAGGAAGCCTGGCTAGCCGAGCTACCTGGGCACGGAAAACAATTTCATTGAGATCAAGTGTTCATTAACTGCAATTATGATGCATAACAGATTAGACTTTAACAGGTCAACGTCACCGCATCGACATTTTCCATCTGATGCAAATGTGACTCTCGCTTGTTTTTATGCTAATCAGACGGAATCATTAGTATCCGTGCCAGCAAGGTTTTCACGTTCCACATAAGATGAGAAGCGACAAGCAGGCTGCCAGCCTCGTTGGCCTAGTTTTTTTTTTTTTTTTAATCATTGATTGCTTCTCAGTGGGATGACATGCAAAAAGTATGCCAGTCCAGGATTAACTGCCTCAACGCTGACATACATGCGCAGACGCCGGGACACTTTACAAATAGCATTTCCTATTGAGAGCTATTTGGAATAATACATTCAAACCTTGCAAAATTTTGCAGTCAAAGTGTTCAGCCAGGAGTGTCACACATACGGCCCGCGGGCCAGAACCGGCCCATCAAGTGGTCCAATCTGGCCCGTGAGGTCAACACAAACTGCAATTTTTCACTAAAAATGAACTATTGTTGCTGGTTTTGTCCACTGGCGGGCGCACTGACTACTTAAATGACGTTCTAAAATATGGCTGTTACTCAGGATTTGATTTTTTAATTAGTTTTTTCAAGAAATTTCAGATTACTCTGTATTAATATAATACATGGGAATATTTTCAGAAAATACTTGTAATTATTTGCCCCCCGCCCCCTCATTATTTAAAGCTTATTATGCCACAGACATACTGGTTCGGCCTAGCTGGATCAAATTTGGGTGAAAGTGGCCTCTGAATTAAAATATGTTTTAAGGAACAAAAAAGTAATATTAATCAGCATATACGTGTTCAGAGGTTTTTTATGCCAAATATCAGAATTGGCCTCATCCAGACGGAAGCAAAGCTGGCTTCGTTCCTCAAACAAATCTCGTACACACAGAAGCATTTCAAGACTTTGCGTGTGTCCAAAAGAAGACGCTGAGTACGTTTAACGGCTGTAATGTATATGCCAAGTCTGGAGTGGCGCTGTAGCGCAGCCACAGGGAGTTAACGGAAGGCGTAGAAGAAGAATCAGCGAAGAAGACAAACACTTTTTTCTAACTTTATTGCAATTTACAGAACAAACATGGCTTTGCGTGTATCAAAACAACATGAAAAAGATGAACACAAGGAGAAATGACAATGGCAGGTGATTGAAGTACAACACCGCACGTTGAACGTGGGAATAAAGAAGCTAAATATTTAGCAAGCTAAGGAGGCTGCGCAAAATGACTACAACACGGCTATCCACCATTGTTGTTGACAGACTGACGGTTCGCGCGCAGTCACGCGAGAATTAGCGCATACGTCATCAATCTGCGACAATGCGTCGTCATCGAGCTGCGACCATTGCGTCATCATTGGAGGAGTATCCTGCATATGGTGTCCAGACGGTAGTGATGGCAAAATCAAAACTGCGTTTTGGCACGTACCGGAACCCGGGCGGAACTTGTGATTCGAATCGCGTTCCTAAATCTGTCTCAGAATCAGGATGTCATGTGACAGTTGCCTTACGCGTTCCATTACACCTCCAAACGTGAACAATGTTTCAGCAAGTGTCTTTTCTAAAATTAAATAAAATCCGACCATTGCACTATATTAAAATGTCTTAGATCTGAAATCAATCCAATCTAAGTATACTTCGTATGCAAAATTGCCTTACTGATTCATCGCCCTACATCCTCTTGAAAGCTTTGAACGCGGCGGTTGGCTTAGTGGTAGCGCACCCGCACAATGGGCTGAGAAAAAGGTCCGAAACCCAGGTTAAATTCCCGCTATGGGTGTCATTTTTTGCATGTCATTCTTTTTCCTCTCTAATACGTTCTGTCAAAACTTGATGCCCTGTCGCTAAAAAAAAAACCCAAAACTTTGAAATGTAGCCTGTTGAAATGTAGTTTTTGATTAAATGTGATAGCACTGGGGGTTTCATCAAAGCATTTAAATCATGTTGAGAGGAAAAATTCCAAACAAACCAAGTTTCAGCAACAAAAAGCTCATTTGTACTTCTATACTTATTTTTGACGGGGTGGGGTTTATTCTGTTTTTGTTTCCCATGATATTATTTCTCTCTCTTATGGCCTCCATTACAATTATAGCCCAATTGCCAGTTGTGTAAATTAGGTGATGGCAGACAGCCAATAGTTTCCTTACTGAGGAGCTAGCAACACTGATCTACTGTTTGATTGTAATATTTTACAATAGTGACCTCAAGTAAAAACAATAAAGCCGAATTGTGACAAATGGAAACACTTTAACCCTCCAGTTGTTGAGGGTCAAACCAAAGTTTAAATAATGAAATAAATAAATTAAATAATGAAGAAATGGCTAAAACATGTTCTGTTCTGTTATTTTAACATTTTTTAAAAAGTGTTCTGAATTTGGAAACCCCCCTGGCCACCATACATGCAATATTAATTCATACTGACAGACAAAAGGGGCTGAAATGCCTAGTTTATAACATTTCTAATCTCTCTTTAATAGCAATTCTTATATGTCTTTCATACATGTCTCATTCATTCATTCATGCATTTATTCTCTCACACTTTTTGGAAACAGAAACAAACTAGAGGAGATTACAGATTACAAAAAAAAAAAAAAAACACCCAGGCGTAAAACCTGTCGTTTTTCTGCCATGACATCCATTAGAGCGATGTAGTCACGCTACATAGTGGACCGCGGGCACAACACTCTTACATATTCGTTCCCGCGACATAAATGTCACAATGTTGGCTCACTTACAAGCGGGAAATACAGTTTCACCTTGGCAATAAGAAGACAATTTCATCATGTCAGTATGTTGCGAGATTGGTAGTGGTTGTACCGCCCTTGTGTTCTGTACCAGGAGGGTGACGAGTACTTCTTATAGTGAGGATAAGCAGTATAGAAGATGGATGCATACATTTATATAGTGCCTTTCAAGGGAGTCAAGGATGCTTAACAACAACTCACAGGGAATAAAAATGGAAGTATATTATGTGCTTCCTTGTTTTTCGAACGTCTTGACTTCCATGATTTTCCAGTTACAAGCCACCATTGGGACGATTTTCAATGACATATGATGTTAAAATGTTACCTTCATAAAGCTTTGCTGATGGTCACACCCACACGAGCCCAAAGGACCGTGGACCGCTGCAAGGGAAGGTTACAAACAGAAACCCGCTCCTGCAGAAGCTTTATTAGCCGTAGTATGTGAACTTGATATCCAGCCTAAGCATCCGTTCAGGAAACCACGTCAGCATGATAAGAATAACTCCACTCACTGCTTCAATTGGGATGTGAAAACAAACATATTATTGAACCAGAGCATTGATTGGTGCAATGTATCTTCAGTACGACGCTTGTGCTTCAAGGCAGTTTGGGAAAAAAATGGAATCGTTCAATAGTTTAATGTAATCTAATAAAATGCTTGAATAGGATATAAATAATAACTAGATTAGTATGCAGTTTCTGAAAAGCTGATGTTAAAGTGAAATGTAGTTCATTTAAATGAAAAAAATTGTATTTTCAATACAAGACTGAAAAAGCTTGAAGGCAAATGGAACGCGGCAACACTTTGCCTGTATGAGTTCCGGATGTATTAAATCGACCTGTTTTGCATATATATTGTTCCCAGAATGCATTGTGTGGCGCAGTCAATGAAGTTACAATCACGCTAATCCTTGTCAAATGTATTTGTGTTACCAGTAATTGAATTGGTGTCGTATTTAACACGTTTATGTCGGTCTATGATTTATTTTATTTGATTTTTTTAACAAACTAAAATAAATGATAACTTCCAGGACGATTCCATTTACAAGTTGCATTGCTCATCTGAAGACTGCTTGTGAAATTATTATTTTGCTAATTGATTAGTTGGTCAGACATTAAAATTTTCTTTTTACTTTACAAAATCATCTCGCGGCTCGCGGGCCGTCTGTTTGACACCCCTGGTATAGAGTATTCCTTTCTTTTGTATGGTAATGCTTCCATTGTATTTAGTTTTTTTTTTTTGGTATTAATTACCTTTTATCTTTTCATATTTTACATTATGTTTACATCCATGTTCCCCACTTGGAATGTTCAGCATTCACAAAATTATAGGGAGAGAATCTGAGCTTCCGAAGCCCAAAGTGTTATGCAAAGCTGCTAATGATAAATGTGACAGCGCTGCAGGAAATTTTGCATGAAAACCTGAGAGGGGGAATCACACCTCAGCAAACGAGGACGTGCTGTGAAAATAAAAGGTAGAAAAGCAAAGAGCTCTAACATGAATACATTGTGCCCTGGATGGACTTCGATGCTCCTTCCTGTGCTAAACAAGAGAGACGGCCGTACTCTTATGTTGCTTACTCATCAGATTTTTTTTCTTCTGTTTTTTATCTTTACAGATCTACAAGTGTCGAGATGCCCTGCGATTGGCTGGCAACCAGTTCAGGGTGTACCCTGCCTACTGCCCGAAGCCAGCTGGGATAGGCTCCAGCACCCCCCGCGACCCTTGTGAGGAAAAGTGGTAAAGAAAATGGATGGATGGATGGATGGATGGAAGTGTCGAGATAAAAGCTCTGGTCAAAATCAACAAAAGATATAAAAAAATTACAGTGCACTTAACATCCACTTGGAACACTGGTTCTGCCTCATGCAAATGGTGTTTGGCTTTTGTTACCATGACAACCACGCAGACACTAGGGCAGAGGTGGGCAATCTCGGTCCTCGAGGGCCGGAGTCCTGCAGGTTTTGTAGGTTTCTCACTTCCAACACAAGCTGATTCCAATCAACAGGATCGTTATCAGGCTTATGCTCGGTAGTTTCATCGTACCTCCCTGCAGCCCATAAAGCGAGGGTCGTAAAGATTTTATTTTCCCAGGTGGAGGCAGCACTTCATCACGGCCCCTTTACCCCGCCGACCACGTCAACAACTTCACCGAAAATTCAAGGAGGTACTTGCTGTTAGCTAATGCTACATGCTAACACTGCAGCTCTTCTTACCATCAACAGTGTAGCGCTTCCTTCTAGTGGCATTTAAATGGTGGAGCTTCATCCAGCCTAGCTGTCAAGTCAAAGGCGGAGATCTTCGGTTTCTCCTGCTCAAAGAGTTTGATCAACAGGATGATCTAGAACTGTGGTTCGTGGGCTGCCTCTAGTGTTACAATAAAGAATTACTACGCAAGTAGCATTAGTTATATTTAGCTTTTTAGTACAATATATTTGTATTTAATCTTTAACAACAATAACAACACATAGTGACACTTCTAATCCTTTTGTCCTTAATTCAGACTTTATTTCATTCTTAACAGGTTTGAAAGTAAGATTTGATTTTTAGCATTTCATTTGATCATTTCCTGGTGGAAATTACTCAATTCTTCTGTAAGGTAAGAATTCTTCATGGTGAATAGCTAATTGAGTGTAACCTCCTCAAAACCTCACACAGATGAATGACAGTGAGCACAAGTTTTTTTCTTTCCTTTTTCCAGTGACACGGAACATAATTTAATGCATTATGATGCAAAATATTAATCTTACAGAATAGTCAAGACACTCACACAATCATCCGGTCTCACGATGAGGACAAAAGTCATTGAGGTTCACCTCTCCATCCCGTGTAATCACCTGACTCTTCATGCTTACGCATGTCCTTTTGGATGATTGTACGATTCCTTCTTTTTTCGGCAAAGGACGTTTTCTGTCCCCAATGTGCACAAAGCAAGGTCCAGAGAGGCGTACCGCAATCCCTGATCAAGTCAGTACCACAACTTGACTGAGTTGGAGGTATTTTCTTGAGCGGGAACGGAACTGGAAATGACCACCAGGTGACACCAGTGAGTCACACCGTCAGGTGTGCTTCCGCCTTTCAACCATAATACAGTGAGCCCCCGCATATTTAATGATTTGCCTATTTATCTGCCAAGTCCATGTCTACTATAAAAGTATTGTTCTGGTGCCATCTGGTGGCATCTTGGTGCCAAGCGTCATTATTGAACTGAGGGGAGGAGCTTCATTTAGTCAGACCAATAAGTGCGTTGCTTTCATCTTGTAGCACATATAGGAAATTACAAACCTTTGGTTGGGGGTGTCATTTACTTGCAGATTTTTTTGCAATTTGTGGGCCTAACCTCCACAAATAGTCAAATGACACCCTTTCAAATGTTTAAAATTCTATACATTAGTAGGTTAAACCTTAATGTGATTCCAAAACACTTTCTCAATTCTAACTCATCCTACAACACCACCTTTAAAAATAAATAGTTTACAAATTATTTAACTTAAAGCCAGAGGTCTGAGGACACTGTCATGTATAGTATGTCATCATTTAATTTTTTTTTTTTTTTACCAATGACAACGTTCCTTAAAAAAAAAAAAATGCACTCCCACTTCATCCCCAAAGAAGTTCCCATATTAATTGCCATTTCACAAGTTATGATTCCCAAAATACTTGAATGTCATTTTAAGCCCATGTTACAACATTACCCTTGAAAAATAATTGCCTTACACATTATATTTAGAAAAGATGCACCGGAAGTGAGCATATAAATGTACGTGGCTAAAATGCTCTATAACAGGGGTGGCACAATTCGATCCTTGAGAGCCACTATCCAGCCTGTTTTCCATGTCTCCCTCCTTCAGTGCAGCTAAATCTAATGATCAGCTCATCAGCAAGCTTTGCAGAAGCCTGATAACGATCGTCATCATGAATCAGGTGTGTCAGTGGAGAGAAACATGGAAAACAGGCTGGATCATGGCTCTCGAGGACCGAACTTGCCCCCCCCCCCCCTTCCTCTTCTATAATGATCATGATCTTTAGTATCAGGTGTGTTGGTAGGCGGAAACATCTAAAACCTGCAAGAATTGGTAAATCCTTCTCTATAACAACACAAAGTACTACTTAACTCCTCACTTATATATGAAGCTTGAGATCTTGTGGCATGTTATGATACAACAGAAAGGGTGCGAAAAATGGGACTAGGTTAATTTGTGAAGCAAGTCGTTAATAGGCAGGGGTTCTCTGTACTGTTATTTTTACATACAGTGGTGCCTTGAGATACAAGTTATATGTGAATTTGTTCTTAATGAAACACACTCATATGTCAAAGCATCTTTCCCCATAGAAATGAATGGAAATACCCTTAATCTGTTCTAAGCATTCTTAAAAAAAACAGCAGCAAATTTTTTTGGTAATGTGTGGGGTTGTTTTAATAGACAAAATGGCCCTATATAATATTGTAGTCTACAGAAACAAATAATAGATAACATGATTAAATAGAGTAAAAAATAAATAAAACATTTGCACATCATAATTAATTCACAGTGGCTCATTTTGGTGTGCGTGACTTAGTCACTGGTGAGCAGTATAATACAGACATGCCAAAACAAACAAAGAAGAGTTTCACTACTACTGTAAGATATGTAGTTGAAGTAATATCAGTCGTTTTTCACACATGATAAAGAATACATACCTTACATTGCCCGTGTCTGTTCTTGCACCGTCTGTGTACAAATATATATATATTAAAAGTGTTATAACGCCACCACATAGATGCTATTTATTAGCCTGTCAATGCGTTTTGCATTGTGTTTTATTACATACTTGTCTTAATCTGGAACTTGGAAAACTGCTCACATTTTTGTCTCAAGGCAATAATTTGCCAAACAACATACTTGCATTTTGAAAAGTTCCTAACTCTTTTACCGCCAAAAACGTTTAACGACATATACTAAAATCCAAATGAATGCTGCCAAAAACGTTAGTTGACGTTTACTTATGTTTTGTTTTGCTTATCTCAATGGGCATTGGAACTTGCTGCGGAGCGCTCCTTTTGTGAATGGGTGTAAAAATCACAAAACAGCCACTAACTATGGCCAGCAGATGGCAGCATTGTATCTCTTTTCAATATGCTCCCGGTAGTATGGTATTGTAGTATTACAATGAAACATGACGAATCTGATGAAACGTTTTCAAGGATGACATAATTGATCAAAGCCTTTTTCACATTAAATGTAATTCACAGAGCGTCACTAAACAAAAAATATTAGTGTCAAAGTCACTGTTGTGCAGAAAATTTATCTTTTCACAAAAAGCTCTTATGTTTTCAATTTTTGCTCAATGTTACTCAAATTAACTATTTTCAAATGGTGATTACTAAAGAACGGAGTAAGGTAGACACATACTTTTTTTCTAATGAAAGAATGGAACGCAATCTTTCATGTGGCACTCACCCTGTTTATGTAGTCACAGCACACAATATTCTGTTTGTCTTGAAAGATGAGTTAAAATGCTCAAAATCGTCTAGAACTGTTGGGGTTCTATTTTGGATAACGCGTGGCAGTATAAGACCTAAGATAGGTCATCCATATCAAAAGGCACCACTGTACATATGTTGAAACCGATTCACTTTCCATAGCTGACGGGTAGCAGCGACTGAATCTGTTAGCAACTTGGCCAACTCCCAAAAGCAATCGGGACCTTTTTATAGGCTGTGGTTCACTTGCTTACTCAAAGCTGGCCATGGTTGTGGTGCCAGGTGTGTTGTCCTTGGGTAAGACTGGTCTTACGTACTAGAACAGAGATGGCACTGGCAGGCAAAAAGTCCCCACAGCCACACTCAAACATCTCTTACAAAGTATTTCCAGAAACAAGGGAATCTGTTCAGGCTTCAAACTACATCCTTTCACTTCCTGGAGTTTAGGGATTCCCAAACTGGGAGGTACGCACCAGTGAAAATGCCAAGGCGGTCTGGTCTAATAAATTACACATTCACCAAATAGAATTGTAGAACATAAGTATTTCTTCAAAAATCAGCAACAATAATAAATGTCAATAAATAAATGACAACTACTGTCAGTCTTTTTCTACAGCATAACATCACATGATGTACCTTCAGACAGGCCTTTGTTTGTTTACATCCCGAAAAAGACTGATGCACAGGACATGTTTACCCATAAGTCGTCATTAAATTATGTAACGTTTGAATGGGTGGTTCCTTTAGGAGGGTGTGGGAGGTGGCGAGGGGAGGGTGCACCATCTGTGTGTTGAAGGGGGTCGTCACGTACACACCTTTGTGCAAAATATTGTCCCGTTGCGCCCGCTGACTGTACGTTGCTGTTGTGCGATGAAGATACCCTGAAGATGTTGCGAGATCACAGCTGAGCTGCCCTCATATGGTATTTACATTAATATTACATTCATAGAGCAACGCGTCTAAAGGCTGGATTTACACAGCAGGTCATTGTGTTTTCAAGTCATGAACATTTAATAACCCAACAATTATTAGTCAATGTGAGGCAGTGAGAACATAAAAGTGACAGCCGTATCCCCTCCTCGACCCCATTTTTCAAGGCCGATCTTTGGGCTTTTCTTATGTTGCGACAATGACGTGCTCTAAAGCAGCCACGCCATCCCGAGACCTAAATTCACATGTTAGCTGCAGTCGGATTAAAACAATAATAAATCTACTCTTCATGTTCCAATGCCTGCTTTACATGCACACACTTGCAGCAGAAACAAGGCGCTCTAAAGCAGCTACGCTCTCTTGAAGCCCTAGTCCACATAATGGCTGGCAAGTCAAACTTTAAAAAAGAAAAAGAACAAAATTCTACCGTTCTCGCTCCACTAACTGCTTGATGTGTACGCACTTGCGGCAGACAATGAGGCGCTCTAAAGCAGCCACGTCATCCCAAAGCCACATGCTGGCTGCCAAGTCAGACAAAACATAATAATAATAATTCTACTTAACTCGCTCCACTGCCTGCTTGGCATGCACACACTCGCGGCAGACAATGGGTCACTATAAAGCAAGCATATCATTATGAAGCCCTGAGTCTACATACTGGCTGCCAAGTCAGTTAAAAAAAAAGTATATATTCTATCCTTCTCACTCAACTGCCTGCTTGACATCCACACACTTGTGGCAGACAATGAGGCACTCTAAAGCAGATATGCCAGCAGACTATACGGATGAATTTTTATATAGTGGTGAGGGAGGGGGGGTACTCGAGCCATCCGGCACATTTTAGCCACGCCCAATAAAATCAGCAAACCTGAAATGGTGAAAAACAATGAAACACCTCCATAGATCTGAGTCTTTGCTCATGTTTTCAGCACTTATCTTCAAACATACAGTATATTATGTATTGAGAAACACATCTCCCGTTTCACTTTACAGGGTCTTTTAAATTTGCAAAAAATACTCAAAATAATTACACCAGGACTGACTAAGATTCCTTACTGGCTTGACATCCTTTGGGCAAACGTGTGGTTGCTGCAACGCCTTGAGTGCGATGCCTCTGTTTTGGGTGTTCACTAAATGTAAACGTCTCTGCAACCCTGAGGATTTCTCATTATCAGTTTTTTTTCTGCAGCCAAATTGTTCCACATGATGGATGCTGTGTAAATCCAGCCTGACTTGATTTTGTTCTTCTTCATTCACATTAATATGCACATTCTACATTACACGATGCAGCGAAAATGAAGGAAACAGCTTCAAGCTTAACGTCTCTTTTGCCAGTGGTTCTGAAACTAGGGTTCACAAGAGAGTCCAAAAAATAATTTCCAGTAGATTATTATGTTGTATCAATAAAATATGCCAGACAAACAAACATAATACAGTAAACCAATTATTTCTCATTATTTTAGCTTTGGGCCAAGGTCTTATCTGATTGTGAAATATCTTCACAGGAGCATTAATTTAAAAAAAAACAAAAAAACTATAATAATAATAATAATAATAAAAAAAAGTTGTTTTGTTTTTCAAACCAAAGGCTTAACAGGATTAAAGTCCTCTTCTTTTCAAGAACAGAAGACATGTTTTCCCCCCAAGAACAGTCTTATTTTTTTATTTTTAGAATGAAGTTATGTTTACAGAATAAAAGGTGAAATATGATTGTGTCTTTGTTCTTGGAAAAAATATGACTTTATTCTCATACTATCACAACTTCCTTTCTCATTAAAAAAAATCAATCCGAAAATAGGCTTTTGAAAAAATTATTATATTAAATATATCTAACGTCATGTGGTAGTTATGTTTAGTTGGTGAGAGGATTACGAAGGGATTCTTGGGAAAAATGTCTCTCCCCCCAAAAAATGGAGAACCCGTCTGTGCCTTACGCACTACGAGTATCACCAGCTCACTGTCATAATGTTATGAAATTATTGCAAGTTTATAGACCTTTTCATTATGTGCCAGACAAACCCCAAAAGCTTTAGATATTTCCGATGCCCTTCAAAAATATCCAAATGAATCCAGTGGAAACTGTGAGGAGGATAAATCAAACCATGTCCAAAACTGTAGTTTGGAAAAGATAGCAAGACTGCTGATGACGGAGAAGCCAGTGATCATGTCTAAATGGACAGACTGGGACTCAAACCATCGGGTTTGTGGACTGCAATTTTTCACAGGTATGCATAAAATGTTTGATTGGGTCGTCTTGCGTAATGTAGCAAAACATCACGGCTAGCTTGCTAGCTAACGTCAGCGCTACAGAGTGATGCATTATGTTTGTGCCAGTAATCCGAGCAGATTAGCCAGTCCTTCAATGATCATGTTAATGTCTACTTTTGTGTCAACTTCCACCATTGAGTCTTGTGTGTCTGACATCTCACACATTTAAGATACAGTGAGGGAAAAATACGGCTAAAATCCTCATTCAAGCCATTTACCCTGTTTCCTCAGTCGTTCTGACTTTGTCAAAAGTGGTGCTGTCATAGATCGCTGGAGCTTTTGCCACTCAGAAGTACCTCTAACGTCATGGTGAAAAGGTTCATATCAGCGCATTCCTCCTGAGTAAAGATCAATCCTTTTGCTACGGTTTGGAAGGACCGCCTCGATCACCTCCCAAAAACACCTAAAAGGAGACGGCACCCCTCATCGAACCACATTCAGAACCAGGGTTCTTGTGCTTTAAAGGTTAATTCCCAAAGGGCTCCATTCCTTGTGCTAAATGGCGTTCTGCTCCAATAACGGCGGGTGTTCTTTCAGCTGCAGGGGTTCGCTGCTCTGGTTCTGAGGCTGCAGGCCGTCGGGCATCCTGTCGCCCTCCTGCGGGGGCGACACCCGAGCCGGCTCGGGGTTGACGCTGTGCCACTTCCTGTCACTGGGCTGGAGCTCCAGAGCCGGGGTGTCCTTGCAGCAGAAATACTGCTGCCAGATCTTGCGGAAGGCCGTGCGGAACTTCTTGATGCGGAAGGCGTAGACGATGGGGTTGACGGCCGAGTTGCCGTGGGTGAGCAGGATGGCGATGTAGAGGAGGACGATGGGTTTCTGGCAATCGGGGCAGAAGAGCGTCACGCAGTTGATGATGTGAAGGGGCAGCCAGCTGACGGCAAAGAGAAAGAGGACCAGTGCCAAAGATTTGGCCAAATTGAGCTCCTTGTCGTAGTACTTGTTGGGGTCGCTGTGGCTGCCGGTCAGCTTCTTGCTGTTGAGTTGCTTGTGGATCATGTAGAAGATCTCGGCGTAGATCAGCAGCATGAGCACAAGGGGTGGCAGCACCCAGCCGAAAAAGTTGAAGTAGACCATGTAGTCCATACTGATGACGTTCTCGAACTGGCAGGTGACCACCAGGTCGGAGCCGATGGAGCCGTTCTGCTGCAGGCGGCCTAGGTTGTTCCAGCCCAGCATGGGAGTGAGGCCCACCACGAAAGCCACCGTCCAACACACCACCACGGCCACGCCGGCTCGCCGGGGCGTCACCACCTGCTTGTACCTGAAGGGGCCGACAGAGAGGCAGCGTCAGCTTTGTGCCTATTGACCTTTTGCACGTGACGTCACAGCTCTCATGGGAACGCCCCCTCAGGGACACTGGACGGCAAAAGAACCACTTGCCTGTATTGTAACCATTGAATCTGGTACAGCGTAAAGTCCTTTATCTAATCGATTATCTTATAAAATGGTCATATCTTGCTTTGCGGTCGGTTGTACAGACAGACAAAGGAGTAAACCAAATGTTGCTTTTTATCACATACCTACTAATGAAGACAAAAAAGACGTCGATTGATAGCAGCAATCAACAAAAAGGACTGGCAGCCCACAAAGTATTCACAGATTTGCAGCGATCATTTTTTACGAGGTTAGTAGATAAATGTTGTAATTAGTAGAGAAATGTTCATCCATTTTACTAGTAAACGTACACTCTAACAAAGATTGTAACGGAGGTGTTGAATTACGTGTTTTAAATCACATTGACACGAGCCAGATAGTTAGCGTCCACTCCAACTGCACAAACACACAGCTTAGTTTTAAAACGCACCTTCTTCAAAACTATTAAGTGCATTTGACTGTTTAATAATGGGGGATTTTGTCTTTGTGCTTGGAGTTTTTCACTCTGGAGCCGGAGTCATATTCATGAAATTAGCGCATAGCTTGCCACTACGATAGTCATTTGTTCCATGCTAGTAAACATAGTAACATAACATCATCACAGCGTTTCAATATAGAACGAAATAAGTCAGTTAGCACGTAAAACAAGTTTTACCTTTGCATTACGAGGTATATTGTCCCCCGGTGTGAGTGTAGCATCTCGTCCCAGAGACTCAGTTAGCGACAAGCTTTTAAATCAGCCCCGATGTAAGGAGAAGAGACGGCATTGACTACGTAATGATATAGGTCGTGCGCTGTGAATTCCGTTAAAGTCGGCGATTTGATAAACTTGGTAAAAACAGCAGGCAACAGAAGGTAAGGGTTTTTTTTTTCAAACTAGCGATCTCCAACTAAAGTAAATATCGCGCTCTATGAGTCCCGACTAAATGTGCAACTTCGACTGACAGGCGACCTTCGGTTGAAGTAATAGATTCCATGGCTCGATGGGCAATAATAACTTTTAATTTGTAAAATAACAGTTGCTAAGTCACTAAGTCGCTCCGGGTCTTCGTCCACTTCCATTCAACAATCATTTCCTTCCGCCGTCTGTCATAGGGCAGTCACGTGATCACGTGACGTCGGTGCAAATAGTCAATATGGAGTACGGGAAAGTGTGGGTGTTGAGCTCTGTCACCTGTTCAATTAAAGCATTGACCGTACCAAACCGTACAAAACATTAAATATAATTACTTAGCTGAAATATGCTAGCCAATAGAATAAAAATGACCAACAGGGTCACTTTTATCTCAGATGCAAAAAAAAAACACACAAAAAACATGAGGAACGGAAACGAGAAAAAAAATACAGCCCCAGACAAAGCTCATGTAAGAGGAGCATGAGAGTATGGATTTTGGGAGGGAACCTCAGCAAACAGGCACACATAAATACACAACCCACAGCATCTCAAATACTCGTGCACATGTGAAAGTGGGATGGGGGGAGTATCAGGCGGGGAACGAGGACCCAAATGCACTGAGCAGGTTAGGGTAAGGGTTAGGGTTAGGTACCTGGTCCGCAGCCATAAGGCGCCAACAACACTCAGGCAGCTGTGCTTCAAAGGTAGTGTATTAGGCTGTGTGAAGTGTGTCTGTGTTGTGCATAAATCTCTGTCCTCTGTCCCAACTCTAATCCAAAACTTAACCAACACGACGGCTTAAAACAATAAAATGTTCTGCCTGTAAGCTTTAAGGGACAAAAAAAAAAAGATCTTCATTTCATTCATTATATATTTTTTAAATGATCGGTTATCTAAATTTTATTCTGCCAAATATCATTTAAAAAAAAATCAATATTTTCAACAAACCCATACTGTATATGTTGGGCCCTAATATGAGGTAAATATCTACATTCAAGGTGCATAGAACAACAAATATGATGTCAATGATCTCAAACGTGAGAGTTGCATACAAAATTAAATACTTTATACATAAAAACACGAGTGAGGTATAAAACAATAAATATGATGTACAGTAAACATGCCATATTAGAGGTTAAATATAATATCAATATGCCACATTAAATGTATATAGGCATTAAACGTGATGTAAATATTAGACATGCATGCACAGTAAATAATATTTAATAATATTTGAATATGTAAACATTAAATACAATGTCATCATGCTCAATTAAATGTGTCATTTGTGAAATAAGTCAAATAAAGTGTAGTAATGGAGGTGGATGTTTCCTTATATAAATGAATGGGGGAAAGAGTCAGTCCAGGCCAATTACATGTCAATATACAATATACAATTACAAGTCTATATGGTTTAATTTTTGCAATATCTCATTATCTTGTATTATCAATAACTTCTTGGCATATACAGTATATTTGCATTGTGCAAATGTTGGGCCACCTATAATAAGACCTCAGGAGCTTCATTGTTCTGCCACATTTTCATGATGAGCGCTCTAGATCAGGTCACCAAAGGCACTTACACGTATAGTGATATTGACCCAGATATTATTTCATGTGTTCCAAGAATGCAAGCACAGTCATGTGGGATATGTATCACTGAAAAAGGCAGTCAGAAAAAAATAGGATAAAGGCATTAAGTGGGAAGCATGCACTTTGGACCTGTGGTGTAAATTCATCCTTCCGACATTTACGCACATTTCGCCTGAAGCGAAAGGAAATGTTGCAATTAGGCTCAGCTTTCATGCGTTGGATTAGTATTGATCATGGTTCTACGTGTTGGGACGGCCACATCTTGAAATGGAGCAAAAGGCAGTTTATTCACACACTTAACATTGTATTTCATAATGGCTTAATAATTCTAATATAACCACAAATAATAAAATCAAATAGAATGAATTATTTTATTATGAATAGTAAAAATATGGAGGTATTCCAGTATTTGAATTGCCTCATCCTGCATGAGCTGGCCATTCCTCAATTCAAATTTTAAATCATCTGCGTACGTTTTATAGTTTATAAAATGTAACAGTAGCTAGCTGTAGTTAAACTGATTCTTAAAAAATGATTTAACATACCAATTACCTCTTGTGCAACCCCTAAAATGGCTTTTTTACTTGACCTCTTTTAATGACCAACTTTACAAATCCAATAAGTTTTAAATCAACTTTTTGGGGTATAATTTCTTGCTAGTCTTGTTTTTTTTTTTTTATTATTATTATTATTATTTTTGTGTGTGTGTGTGCAGACTTGAAATTACTTTAATAACAGTAATTACTCTGATACTCTGAAGGTGTATCTCAGCATAAACACAACCCTGTTACTACAGTCAAATTATTTTAGTCATAGAGGAAGAGGAAAAAAGAGCTACATGACTCAGCAGAAATGACATCGCCAAGCTAATTGTTCTGATCAATGAGACCTAAGGTAAATCCAATCTAGTTTTCAGCTGAAATTAATCATGTCACTCAAACAAATGTAATCTCCACTCATATGATCAGAAAAAGACAGTCAGTCAGCTTTATGAGCTAACATAGCTACACTAAAAAAATAAAGGTTCTTCATAGTCGTGCATTAAAGTGAAATCTTCTCAGTCTATTTGTAGTTTTTTGTTTTAAAGCATAAAAGCAAAATGACTGCAAAAATATATACAGCACAAAGACACACAGTTGAATTATTTTGAATTATCTTGACCACTCGTCATTAAATTGGTGTTGTTTTTTTGCGCTTTTTTTTTTAAAGTTGATCAGGGGCAAGCAAAACAAGTTTTACTTCGTTCTGTCCTCTTTCATTCTTTTGCTTTACTCTGAATTTGAATATTGCTTTATATTGTCTTTTTTCTTTTAAAATTGAATAAAAATTTGTTTAAAAAAACATAAATAAATATACATATATATATATATATATATATAGCACAAGGACACACAGTTGAATTATTTTGAATTATCTTGTAACACTGAAAGCGTCTTGACCGCTCGTTGTCATTAAATTTGTGTTGTTGTGCATTATAAATTTGTGTTGTGCATTTTTTTGTTTTCTGTTTTTTTTTAGTTGATCAGGGGCAGACAAAACAATTTTAACTTCTTTCTGTCCTCTTTCATTCTTTTGCTTTACTTTGAATTTGAATATTGCTTTTTATTGTCTTTTTTCTTTTAAAAATGAATCTAAATAAATTGATTGATTAATTGATTTGGAACTAATGCACCATAAACGTGTGTGTAATACACATGCGGCTAATACTGTACTCCATCTCTTCCACACATTTTACTCTATTTAGAGTAAATTTGAATCTATTTTGAGTGGGACTAAATAGACTCAGTTTTAGAGTAGGCTAATATTTACACTTGGAAGAGAGTAAAATAAAGAATTGAGAAAAAAATAAAATATATGTCACTCAAGGGTTGATGAACGAACTCACGGCCAGCTTGGGAGACTGCCACACTACCACCAGAGCACTACCACCATGCCCGTCCTCCTGTTAGCTTATCTCCAAATTGGAGTTAGGAAGATTTCACCTGACACGAGCAATATATTAACACACAGCAGGAGCTGCATGGCTCAGGAAGTAGATCGGCGGTGTCCCAAGCTGAAGGTCGTGAGTTTGTTCCTCAACCCTTGAGTGACTTTAATTTAATTTTATTTTTTTTAATCTTTATTTTACTCTCTTCCAAGTGTAAATGTTACTCTAAAACTGAGTCTATTTGGTGCCACTCACACAGATTCAAATTGACTCTACAGAATTTGCTGTGCACTAACAACCCAGGCTAAAGTTAGCTCCGCCCTGATATCTTAGCATCTCACTCAAGATGTATCACGTAATCGAAACGTCCTTGACACAATTACTACTTTCCCATCAGCCATGGGGTCTTGCACCATCTTGTTGCAATTTAGGGGTTTACAGATAGGGCACAAAAAAAATCACTAGGTTAATTTATCCACTGTCATGAATTAAGAGACATGAGTTAAATTACGTTATTAACTCAAAACACTCACATCTTATCCTCATCATCAAAAAATCTGTAATGTGTTTATGAATAGCACTATTGTACTTCATAAAACATAAAGTAATATAACAATTTTAAATAAAATGTAAACATTTAAACAGTTTGCGCTTCATGAGTTAATGCTTCAATTCAATTCAGTGTGCTGCTCCTTCTGGTGTACTGTACAAAACAGACACAAACAAAGAAGAGTCACCACTATTCTCATCTCAGTGACTCATAAGGGGCAAAAATATTGGTATAGAATATAAGCAAGTGAGTATTGTGATACTGCATAGTGTATCTACACGTGTTGTCTATAGGGTGACCAGATTTTCCAATTTAAAAAAACAGGACGCTACAATAAATGTCACCAAATTAAATATCTAGTCAATCTTCGTCAATGTGGGGTGGGAGTAGTTTGCGCAAGCGATAGACGGCTGATATAGGCCGGGTGGCGCAATTGCTAATGCTAAAAGCTATCTTAGTTGACAGTTTAACAGCACTACACAGTCACTAACCATTATTCTTTTTATTCTATTCTTTTTGTGCAAAAAAGTGCCCGCCAGTTATTGGAAGCTGGCTGTGCCGTTCACCTCATATCAGTCACACATTGTAACATTGGAACTATACCTCTAGAAAATTCAGCTTGTGTTGTCTGACTGGTGAGTGGCGACCGCGGTGAGTAGTAAGACTACATTTCCCATGATTCTTAGATACAAAAGCAGGAAGTATAGTTATAGTTCCAGTAAGTGCCTAGTTTCTGCTACCGACTATATGCAGATGTAAAATAGCATGCAATTGGGAATTTGGATGTACTGTAGGAAGAAATTTAATAGTTAAATGAATAAATTACCTTTTATTAGCTTTATCGTATTAATCGCTATGACAACTGTGGCAAAAACAAAAAACGGGACGGACCTGTGTAATAAATCATTGGTGAAATGGATGTGGGACCTAAGCCCAAAACAGGACTGCCCCAGCCAAAACGGGACGTCTGTTTGTCTAAAAGCCTATCAATGTTAATTTTGTTAGCCAGTAAATGGCATTCTCCATTATGTGTTAGCATTAGCAGGGACATTAAGACAAAGTTGTTTGAGCTTGTTGAGCCGAAAAACAATCCACTTTTTACCCCCCCCCCCCCCCCCCCTTGAAAACAACAAGGATTCGAATTTGAGAACGACCCAACCTTGAGCACAAAAGTTTGCCCCGCGCGTGCATTATTTTTGCTTCGTCATGATAACCCACAAGTTTGCTAAACGTGTCGCCCATTAAGCCCCAGGCGGGACAACAGTGATCATGTGATGCTACCTGGTGGGAATCTTGACTCTCAAGTATCGGTCAATGGCGATGGCGAGCAGCGCCAGGATGGAACTTTGTGTGAGAACCAGAACCGTGCAGGCGACCAGCAGGCAGCTGTAGAAGTGCGTCTGCAGCCCGATGCTGATGGTGATGGCCAGCGGGATGACCAGCGCCCCCACTGCGATGTCGGCCAACGCCAGCGACACGATAAAACAAAAGGTGGTGTCCCGGAGGGATTTGTTGATCCTCACCGCCCACACCACCATCACGTTGCCCACCACGGACGCCACCGCGATCGCCACCTCCATGCCGATGTAGAGGGACCGGGAGGACAGCAGTGCTCCGGGCATCCTTGAAGAGGATCACGTCCGGGGGAGGAAACAAGCCAAGAAAGAAAGAAAGGAAGGAAGAAAAAATCCTCTTGAGTTTGACACGCGCGTATTTTTGCTCAGTGCATCCGGGGGCAGGTGCGGAGGTTCGTGCGTCCGCGGCGCCGATGCGCGCTGCTTCCACTCGGCTGCATCTCCTGCAGGAGGAGGAAAAAGAAGATGAGGAGCATCCTTTTCTCCGTGCGTGCATGCGCGCGGGGCAAGAGGAGGAGGAGGTGTTGGGTGGGGGCTGGGGGGACTGCGCGACCGAACAAAAGAGGAGCAAATACACTATAATTCGTGCGTCAACACGCATGGCGCCCCCACCTTCTTTTCCTTGGATCTCATCGGCTTTTGTGCAATTGCTTCCAAATAGGATCCTTTTTATGGGCACATGCACTAAAACAAAAGCTATACGAATGTACTGATTTAAATATGCAGGTAGGCTATACATGGTTCAAATTCAAATCCAAAATTCAAAGGTGGTATGTGTCAGTTTCTTTTTTTTTCTCATACACACTTGACCCTTGCACTGTTCACTTTCTATTCACGCACATGATCAATTTTGACCTGAGCCAAAAATGTGTACATAATAATTGTCTACATCAAATTATGGTAGTGCAGACCTTGGGGGGGGGGGGGGGGGGGGTGTCTTATGCCTCTAATTTAAGAAACAAAATATCACCACGCCGAGAAACAACAACCAATTGGAGACAGAAGACGTGATTTAAAAGGTACTACTAACTCTACTATCTTACTTACTAAAACCCTGTTACCAATATCCATATCCATTTTAATTTTTGCAAAGGGTGTCTATGGGCTTTATTTCCTTGAGTGCAAGTGAGGTGCAGTCAAAATCTGTGCAGGGGCAGGCTAGACTGGGTTTTAGTATTTTTGCAGACTTAAATTAAAAACATGCATTTTGCGCTGTTGTGGGGTGAACACCAATTACTTACCAATCAATTGAACGGCTCCTCTCATTCACTTGGTGGAAGCAGAAAATGATTTGCTGGAGTCTATACAAGAACAGCCGATTTAGTAGGCTTTTGCAAAGGACAAAGTATTGTAACAATCAAATGTTCTGTAATTCAAGTCTTTATTGTAAGCGTTATGGAAAGTAAAAACATGTAATATATTTTTTTAATTAATATGACGATTAGTTGGCCATCTATATTTTATTCTGCATACATCGGAATCCACTTTGGCCTTTGGGGGTGATATTAACGACATTTGAATTCATTTAAATGGGTAATATTAATTTGTAATACAAGTACACAGAGTTGGAGCTTTGTCATGGAATGAATTAAATTCGTAATTCAAGGTAGAGTTGTAGTAACATACCACATGACATAACGACGGCTTTGTCTTGAACGAAGAGGAGAAATTCAACGATCATGTCCACGTTAGATTTGCCGGTGTGGTTGGAGCCAAGCGGCATCCTTCCTGGGACGACGGGAACGTCGTCAACAGAAGTGTGCAGAGATTTGGACCTTGTACTCTTGCAAATGGTGTAGATAAGAGTTGAGGACTATAACTAGCTCAGATAAAGGCACACCTGTACAAACCTAATGATACCCAACACATAAGCTTTATCAAGAGTGCAATGAATTGCCTTTAGGCATGCTGATAAATGCAATACTGGTGAATGTTTGGGTAGTTTATGTCACGGTGTGGTCACGGAGCGGCGTGGTGTCTGTCGGCGTGTGAGGTGGAGGACCCAAAATGCAGGGAGGCAGGAGAACCACAACAGGAGTGCAGGCGAGACTGGCGTGCTTTATTTTACAAACTCAAAATCAAAACGACAGAACAAACTCCGGGGGTGACCGTGACAATCGGCAATGATCCCACAAGGGACTGATCACCACCCGGGAATTAAATGCACCCACACAAATTAGGGGATTAGTCACACCTGGGGCCAGGCACAAGTGGCTGAGGGCCCGGATTGGTCAGCCTGCGGAAGGGCAGGCATCCACTCAGGACCAATCGGGACCCTCAACCAAAGCCAGCTCTACCCAGACATGACAGTTTAGGGGTCCCCAACACCACTACCCAAAACCCTCACTCACTAGCACCCTCTGGTAAATTTACCAATAAATAAATGATTAAATCAGCACCTGACACCTTTAATGAATCAACACAAAATTGGCTGGGCATGTCTATCATAACAAGACACACACAAAAAAAGACTCAACAGCATGTGCTTGCGCTGAAGTGGAACCGGAAGTCAGCCATTTTGATTAGTCAAATTGGAAGCAGGTAGCCTACTGAGACAGAGCAGAGATGCTATTTGACCGCACTAATGTGGGCGGAGCTTGGTGTCAAATTTGATGATCATTTGGAAAATTGACCATTAAAAAAAATGGGTACAAGGACCTCTTAATCGCTACTCCCAATTTTAACTAATTCACTGCCATTGACGGCTACAGACGTCAAAAATTGATTTTCTATTAGTTTAAAAAAATCAATACTTTTGTTAACAAGAGTATGAAAACCTAGATTTTTTTATTGTTCTTTTAGAACAGATATACAATTTGTGATTAATTGTGAGTTAACTAGTGAAGTCATGCGATTAATTACGATTAAAAATTTTATTGTAATTAATGGCATGACTTCAATAGTTAACTCACGATTAATCACACATTTTATATGTGTTCTAAATGTACAGTCATTTTTTCCTAGATTTTCATACTCTTGTTAACAAAAGTGGAAACAATTTTGAACTAATAGAAATAGTTCAAATGAATATTTTACGTCTATAGCCGTCAATGGCAGTGAATGTCTTAATTTTGCACGATTTTTCTTATAATTTACTCTTTGGTTTTCCACTCATACAAATGCCTTTATATTTGACAGTGCCAATAAAAAATAATTACTATATTTGTACATTGTGCTGCTCCTTCGAGTGTGCATGCCTTGGCCCCCGTTGGCAGTGTAATACAGTATAATATAGCTCTTACATGAAAATGGTCTGTGTGGGTTGTTTTCATATCTGTCTACATATGTTGCTCCACTGTTTACGTTCAAATATTTGTTGCTTAAAGGGCTGTAACACCACTATTCAAATGGCCAGCATTAAACCCTGCAGGAGGTTAAGACTCGAAACCCAGCACTTCTGCGCGGGAGGCATCCAAGCAGCGTCTTTAACATTAGGTCATAAGAGGAGCAATTTCTTTTATGCTTCTGACTTTGACCCACATTGTGTTACATCTGAAAGAACACACAATGAACCTTGAGATGCCATCATCTCAGGTACACACTGGCTGGAATCGAAGTCTTTTGTTGACATACTGAGGTTCAAAGTTCAATTGCACCCAAGGGCAGAAGCTGCAACAATAACAGGGTCGCCATTACCTCCTCAAGGCAGGCGTCACCTCAAGCATGTTCGGGGAGGTCCCGGGTGGCGTTCCCTTTATGTATTATGGAGCAGTGACGTGCAGAGGGGGTGCGTTCAGCTGACTGAAAGAGAAAGCAAAAGCAGCCTTTGCAACCTTCGGATGAAAAAAAAAAAACTACTGGCCGAAATGGGTTTCTAACAGCAAAATAAATGCTGTAAATCAGGGGTGCTTAAGTTCGGTCCTCGAGAGCCCAATCCAGCCTGTTTTCTATGTTTCTCTCCACTAACACACCTGATTCATGATCAGGATCGTCATCAGGCTTCTGCAAAGCTGGCTGATGAGCTGATCATTAGATTCAGCTGTGCTGCAGGAGGGAAACGTGGAAAACAAGCTGGATAGCGGCTCTCGAGGACCGAACTTGAGCACCCCTGCTGTAAATTAAATTTAAAAAAAATTCACTAGTACGCAAAAAAGGTCTTCTCCAACTTAAAAAGAAAAATAAATCTGGTGGAAATGGACTACTAACAGTAATAAAAAAAAAGGAAAAAATACTTTTAAAAAATTCCACTTGTGGAAACAAGCAGTAAAAAATAAAAATAAAAACATATTTTTTATTTATTTGCGCAGAGAGAAAGTAGTTCTCTCGATGGCAGTGCTTCTCAATTATTTTTTTGTTACTCCCCGCCTCCAAAAAGGAAGACAATAATACCCCCAATTCTCCGCTGCAACTATAAACTCTGAAAATGAGAGTGTCACTGCCACCTACTGTAATGGATGTGCAATTACACTTTACTTTGACTCTAATGCAGCAACAACAACAAAAAGTTCCCTGTTCATGGCTGAAGCTGCAGAAAGGAGAAACAAGCGTTGCCGTATTTCATGTGATCTTGGAACTGATTGTATTCAAACATGACTTTGTTTTCACATTGTTAGATGACTGCACACTGTGTGTGATGGTGCCAAGCTGCAAATAAATTGAAGCATCCGTCTGAAAATGTCTCACCTGTTCATTGATCTGAGAAACAGCTATAAATATTCAAACATTGCCCCTTGCGACAATGTGCCAAGTCATCAAAACGAGTATTGTATGTAATTGACAGTAACAATTCATTTGGATTTTTTTTAGTATTCTGCTGTTTTTGCTTCGAGCAATGAGTAATGAATGAAGTAATTCTTCTTTTACTAGTGCACTTTTCGCACCTCATATAGCATTCAACAAGCCACTACAGACATTTTCTGAATGGGAAAAGACAATAAAATGGTTATCATGCAGCTATTGATGACTACCTTACTTACAACTTTACACTCCGATATTGTGGCCGTATTTAGTCTGCGGTGCTTGCGGTGACAGGTCAGCGTGCAGTCTGAAGACATGACCCGTGGAGGTCAAGTCAATGAGTGTTAATGAAAAAAGGAAGCGGCCATATGGTCCTCACACAGGGACTGGGACAACAGCTAGCTTGCGTTAAAAAAACCAAAAAAAAAACACTTCAAGGCAGACGTTACATACGGTGGATTACTGTTGTACTTATCAGGGGTGTCACTAGCTTTCATGGAAAAGGGGTGGGGTGGGGGGGCTTAGCCCCAAGGACAGGTAACTGTGTTGTCATAGTGAATCCATCCATCCATCCATCCATTTTCTTGGCCGCTTTTCCTCACAAGGGTCGCGGGGGGTGCTGGAGCCTATCCCAGCTGGCTTCGGGCAGTAGGCGGGGTACACCTTGAACTGGTTGCCAGCCAATCGCAGGGCACACAGAGACAAACAACCACACTCACAATCACAATCACACCTAGGGACAATTTGGAGTGTTCAATTAACCTGCCATGCATGTCTTTGGAATGTGGGAGGAAACCGGAGTACCCGGTGAAAACCCACGCAAGCACGGGGAGAACATGCAAACTCCACCCAGGAAGGCCGAAGCCCGGACTCGATCTCACGTCCTCTGCACTGAGAGGCGGACGTGCTAACCAGTCAGCCACCGTGCTGCCCCATAGTGAATCTATCATTTTCAATTAAAATACATTGAATTAATTATTAACTGAATAAGGCGGCACGGTGGTTGACTGGTTAGCATGTCCGCCTCCCAGTGCAGAGGATGTGAGATTGAGTCCGGGCTTTGGGCTTCCTGGGTGGAGTTTGCATGTTCTCCCTGTGCTTGCGTGGCTTTTCTCCGGGTACTCCAGTTTCCTCCCACATTCCAAAGACATGCATGGCAGGTTAATTGAACACTCTAAAATTGTCCATAGGTGTGATTGTGAGTGTGGATGGTTGTTTGTCTCTATGTGCCCTGCGATTGGCTGGCAACCAGTTCAGGGTGTACCCCGCCTACTGCCTGAAGCCAGCTGGGATATGCTCCAGCAACCCTTGTGAGTACAAGCGGTTAAGAAAATGGATGGATGGATATTATTGTAAAATATTTAGGCCTATTTAGCATGGGCATTTAAACAAAGCACAAAATAAATTGAAATGCGTCCACACCACAGACATCAGAGACATGTTGGCGAATGGTACATTAAACACCAAACGCGAGGTGAGCAACTGAGCATTTTCTGGCGGTGCAATTGCACTTTATAGTCAATGTACAGTAGTATGCACCGACGGGCACGGATGCGTGCGGTGCGGTACAGATGACGCATTTGTAGGCTATTTGGAGCGGGACACGTGAGGCGCACTTAAAATCGGCACATTCACATGTTCACCAACGTATAAAAATAGATAAATAAATTTCTTCACACCAGCCAATCGGCATTGAGAACAGACTGCAAAGTCACACGGAGTCCTGTACAGGCCTGTCGCCACCCGGAGATAGTGGTAAGTGTTTACTTGTTTAAAACTGTTGATAGCAATAGTGCTAACATTAGCTTAAGTATTAGCACGGCCACCAGAATGCAAGTGAAAAAGTGGAAGCGCTCAAGGGGCTCTTATCAAAGAAAAAAGGGAAGGCGCTGCAGGAGAAAGAGTGGCTCACCTGTAGTGCAGTACTTTCTTTTTTGACAATTTACCAAGCGACCCTCTCCTTCTCCGGTGTGCACAATGAAGCTGCCAGTAGCCCAGTACTCACAAAAATGCCAGCGAGCAGCGAGGCGGACACTCACCCCAGCGTTTGGTGTTTAATTCAAACAGACGCTTCCTTGCAGCGTTTTTTGTTTTTGTTTTGCTTGCGTCGCCACAACATCCTCTTTCGGCCATATTCTTTCATCTTTTTTCATATATATTTATTATATATATATATTTATTTATTTATTTTATATATTTATATATATATATATATATATATATATATATATATATATATATATATATATATATATATATATATATATACACACAACAAATTCATTTAGGGAGGGCTTAAGAACATTTTAGGTAGGCTTGAGCACCGTAAAATAGGTCTAACTTATTATTCCAATAGCATGTTTGCATGTTAGCTTGTTAGCATTACTGAAGAGTAGATACTAAATTGTCCATGAATACTTGGGTATTTATATTTGCCTTGACATTGACTGCACAAACACAGGGAGAATGTGAGACTATATACTGTGAAGGCCGGAGCCGAGATTCAAACACTTAACACAAGAAGTGTGAGGCAGACGTGCTTACCACTCAACCACCGTTTTGCCTGTGTTGAGATCATAAATCTTTCCTGCGTGGCTGGCACACATATGGCATATTCAGGACTGTATATATTGAGGCAGTTAAAAATAGCTCAATTCCCCCCCTCCCCACCTTTCACGTGCGGATTTCACATGTTTACTGACACATTTTTAGCACGTGGGCCTAACAGCAGACATTGGCAGGCTGTTTCCTGTTAAAACATCTGTGGGAGTCATCCTCAGTGTGTGTGGGTTGTGTGAATTATTACACAATTAACATACCTGAGTAGCAGTCACTGCTGTCATTTTTATTCGTAATTTTTATGAATGTCTTGAGGGGGTGGGGGTGCAGCGGAACATTTCCGAGGCTCTGCATTTTCTGCAAAGTCATCTCTTTCAGTGATGGTGTTGGACGACGTGGGTGCAGCTGCATGACGGAGTCTGCGTTTTGCCGTTGTTTTCCATCTCGGGATGGACAACACCAAAAGCCACTGTGGGGAATCACCTTTTAAAAAATAACCCTCCAAAATTTGCTAACATGTCAAAGTGATCCACTTCCTGTAACATGCAGTTTATTTTATGCTAAATAACGTAAGGGCAGAGTGAGACTTTAGAAACAGTTGAGACCCGAGTGTTCTGGTCAAAGTTAAAAAGAGATATATTAAGTAAGTTTTCCCACAATTTATGAGTGTTAATTAATAAACACTCGTTCACATAATTTGATAAAAGTCCTCAAGGCTCTACTTGGAAGATGGCTTCAAATCACTTAGGATACATTCACACCGCAGGTCTTAATGCTCAATAAATTTTTTTGCTGAAATCCGATTTTTTTGATTAAGCGTTACCTATTAATTGCGACCTCAGTCTGTCTGCTGTGTGGACGTAATGCGTCCCCAAAGTGACCCGCATGCGCAGAAGAAGATACAACGCTGTCCGCGCATCACGGACTTTTAGAAGTCCGTGATGCGCATGAGGAGGTAGAAATAATATTTTGTGAAAATGAGGCAAGCCTGTTCAGCGCCTCATCTCACCGAGACCTCTCCTTTTTTTCCTCTCCCTAACGATGACGTCACGTCTTTGCCACGTGTAATAAATGAACCGTCTGCGTGGCTGAATTACTAATATCACCACCACAAATGTCATCTTTATACTTCATGTTTTAAGTGGGATTAAATTAAAATCGAATATAAAGTCACAACATGTTACTCAAAACAACTTTGCCGGCATCTCCCGAGCCGTGCAGACCTCGCGGATGCGTTGAGCATAAATTAAGCTTAATGCCCCCACCCACGCGGAGCGCATTTTTGGACTTTTGATGACGTCGCGGTCGGATATATGCGACCTGGCCCTTCACTCTGTGGTCGCATTGCAGACGGGGGGCGGGTTATGTCTCATACAAATGAGCCACTGCTCACATGTTAGGGACTAGTTGTCAAACCGCCTCAAGTTTGAAGAAAATGTGATTGTCAAAAAAAGAAGAAGTCAAAGACAGCACTATAACACCAAGCCGTCTAAATATAATGTGTCAATTACTGTAGTGCATCCATGCATATGGGCTTCTGTATACCTGTTTTCCCTAAAATTTCAATAGAATTAACACATTTTTAAATGCAATTCTTTATTCATGTATCTTTTGATTGGTCAATTGATTTAATCTAAATAAAAACATTTCAAAATGGTAAAATATGTAAATATACATAGGTAGTGTATGCTACTTTTTGTTGAATTTAACCTGCTTGATGTTTTAAAGTCCCTAAAAAGTGAAAATAAATAAGTCTCGTAAACTTGACGAGTTTTGCTAACAACCCCGCCAAATTGGAGTGATGAAAAAAATTGTCAAGAATACAAAATGGGGTTTCAAAAATCAAGCTATTTATTGTCTCTGCTTTCAAACACTGTGGGCTTGTTCACCGAACACGCTGAAATCACACCCTGCTCAACTGTCAATCAATTAAGCATTTCTAAAAAAAAAAAAAAAATGGACGCTCTTTTATCTTGAATCTTTCTCATGCCTACATGTAACTACATATTAAATAAAATATCCGCTTAAAACCTCTGGGGGCTAGAATACCAGGTCGTTGCAGCTTTTTCAAGAGGCTCTCTAAAGTGCAAAAAAAAAATTCCCCTCCTCGCTCTTCCACATTTCTCTGGGTGACTTGTACACACTCAGGGCCAACAACGAAGAACTCTGAACTACTGAAGAGAAGATCCATTTTCAGTGCGTAGGCATAGCTAGCTACCTAAATGCACGTTGCAATTGCAGCAGAAAATCACTGATGCAAATGAAAGTTGTTAAATCGTTGTTTTCAATCTCGCCCCTGAAAATCTGTAGAAGTGAAATGGTGAAAAACAGTTTAATGCTCCACAATTAATTGCTACATAGTTTCTAGTCTTTGCATGGTTCATCTTAAAAAAATGTATAGAAACCAATCTCTAAATTCACTTTACAGGATCGTTAATAAAAAGCTTATCAGTGGCTGCTGCAGTTGTGATTGTGCGAAGTGCTGTTGGTAGAGGACCCTTTGTTGCAAAGATGGATGTGCTGCATGCTTAATTTTGTGTGTGTGCGTGTATGCGTGTGTACGGTGTGGGTCACGACCGGGCGAGATGGTGTGGCGTAGCCATCTGGCAATGCTGACCACAGCGTTGTTAATTACAGTTTTTGACAAAACAATCGGTTACTTTTCTCAAACATTCAAGTCAGCAGAAGGATTTCCTGCTTACAAATGACAAGTCTGACTTTCAATAATTTGCTAAGTCAGGGGTGTCAAACTCATTTTCATTGCGGCTCCCAACGTAGTTGTGGTTTGCCTCAGATGGCCCTTATGACAGTGAAAATCCTCATCGTATTATTATGTTCACATATTCGCCAAGCCGAGATTCAAACCCAGGACATACTGACCGTGAGGCAGATGTGCCAACCACTTAGTCACCGTGCCGAATGTTTTAATTTTTCTGTAAAGTTGCTTCATCCCCTTTCTGTGCAACATAGGGAAGACTACTACACCCAATGCGCCTTTTCCACTGCCTAATATCACAGTGCCAAAGACATAATTCTATAAAGTGTCCTCCCTATGAATTGCTCTAGTCACCCGACGTGCTGGCAAAGTGCTCAAGTGGCCTACAAAACGAGCCATCTTCATCCACCGCATGATGAGCGATGTGGCTATTCATCTCATGTTGTTTCTGTTTGCCGAGTGTCCCTGGTGATAACGCCGCAATTCTTCTTCTCGACAGCGACCCGTCTTGTTTGAGATGACTAAACAGTTTCTCTAAAGGGGAGGGGAAGTCTGCGTCTAATAAACGCGGCCACCATCTGTCCCGGACGTCCTCAGAGACCGTCAATGAAGTCTGGTTTTCACATGACATCGTGTCGGATTGAAGTGACTCAAAAGACAAAAAACTGGCGAGGGAGAAGCTGTATAATATTTTGTTATTTCTACTTGGACAGCAAGCTTTTTAATAATCACAACAAAACAGAGCTGAGCTCTAAAATGATTTGTGAAAAACAAATCATCCTTCTCTCGCCCCTTCTTGTGCCTCTAATTTGATATTCAAAACCACAGAGTCTGAAGAAAAGCAACCAATCAGACATAAGATGTCAAAATTGTGGTTGCACAGTACAAGTAGTGCATGGACATGAACAATCAGGGTGTCAATTTCACAGTGGTTATCTATGATTGCCTTTGTCAAATTTTCATCATCCAGCAATGGAGGTCTGCTTGCTCTTCCATATAAACGTATTTTGCACGCTTCTATCTTCTGCATGGACTCCAGAAAGTCCGTTCCTGCTTCCCTATTGTCAAAGAATGTGCACCTCTGGCAAGGAGTACACTTCCATCGGCCGAGAAGCGTCAGCTGTGTTGACACCCACAACGGCGCATCACTTGTTTCTAATGGCACATGACTATGAAAATACCAAAAGAAAGAAAACTCCACCCTTGTGCACAATTGGACTGTACTTTGCACTACTCAATTAATAAAATTGGAACCCTAGGTGTCTTGGTGCTTTATATTAATTGTACATTCACCAACTGGTGAAAGTGAGAGTGATTGCAAAAGTGCCGGAACTACATATGATGATATTCAGTGCTTATTATTGCATAAACATGTTTTAGAAATCCCCATAGTCAGCAAATTCCTGTGAAATATGGTTCTCTCTTATGAATACTTGAGTAAGACTCATGAAAGAGAATGGAGGAAGAGACGTTGCGTAACAAATCTTGTTATGAGAGGCGGTGTGTTGGCCTGTTTTACACCACCAAACAATAGCACAATACAGTACAGTATTTATTAGCTGTTTGCTGACGTCTTACTTTACCAAGCAGGTTGCTTATTGCTAAAGGTCACTTAATTCACCTAGCGAACTGATTCATGTATTACCAAAATTCAACAAAGGTTATTTCATGGAGAAAGTCTTGAACCTCTCCCCTCATACGTGGACAGATGAACCTAACCCTACATGAGAAAACACAAGGCTACGGAGGTAAAAGGAAAATTCCCCAGAGGAAAAAAAAAAATGTCGGATAGTGGGTTTGCCGTCTGCCTCAAGTGATAGACGAGAGAGAAAGCGAGAGTAGGCAGAGAAAGAGCGACAGAAAGGAGAACATTGAAATTAGAGTATGAGAGAGAGAGAGAGAAAAAGAAGAGAAAGGGGTCAATAGAGAGGGGTGAGGAAGGAAAAGAGAAAGTGAAAGTGAGAGCAAGGGGGAGATAGAAGAGGGAGATAGAGGGTGCAATAAAAAGGAGTCAGAGAGAGAGAGAGAGAAAGAGAGGGAGGATGGGAGCAAAAATGGTAAAGAGAGACAGAGAAAAAAGAGGGAGGCAGATAAAACAGAAGAATAAAAAGTGCAATGAAATAAAGGAAGTGTAGGGAGGCAGGAGAGTTATTTTAACAAAAAGAGAGAGAGAGAGAGAGAGAGAGAGAGAGAGAGAGAGAGAGAGAGAGAGAGAGAGAGAAAGGGATGGAGGGGGGAAGCAGAATCTGTTCATGAGAGCAAGGGGGAGAAAGAAGAGGGAGATGGAGGGTACAATATAAAGAGAAAGAGAGAGAGAGAGAGAGAGAGAGAGAGAGAGAGAGGGAGAATTGGAGCAAAAACAGTAAAGCGAGAGACGGCAAGAAAGTGGTAGACAGAGTGCAATAAAAAAGGGAGGAGAGGAGAGAGAGAGACAGACAGACAGACAGACAAACAGACAGAGATAGATAGAGCGCAGAGGTGAGCGAGAGGAAGGGATAGAGAGAGTGCACAATAAAATGGAGAGAGAGAGAGAGTGTGTGTGTGTGTGCGTGTGTGTGTGTGTGTGCGTGTGTGTGTGTGTGTGTGTGTGTGTGAGAGACGAGGACCGAGAGAGAATGAGACAAATAGAGAGCTCACAATAAAAGAGGGTGAGAGAGAGAGAGAGAGTGAGACATAGACCCATAGAAAAAGTGAGAAAATATAAAGGAGAGAGACCGCACGTGATAAACTGGAGAGATTGAAACGTTAATAAGGAAGCAGCTTGTCCTCTATTGATTGAATTCAACAATAATATCAGCGTGATTAGCAATACAAATACTATTATTCATACTACTAAATGATTTGTAGCAGACGTCAAAGCACTGCCGTCGTTAAGGTAAAGTGGGTCAAAACGGTGTAAGAGAATCTGCGCGTTCCTTCCTGACCGACTGAGCTGACTTTGATGTTGCTTGTCGAAAGCATTTCAAATGAACTCCACAACAGGAAACGTCGTGCAACCACATGCCGGCATGTAAAGTTCAAAACAGCGTGTTCCCATCAGGACATGACAACACGATGGCATTAAAATGAAAAAGGACAAAATGAATGTGGAGACATATAGTACTCACTACCCACAATATTAGGTACAGCTGCACATGTTGTAAGGTTTGTTATGTATATTGCTCCTTCATGGCTTTGCATGTTTATGAGCAATGAATTCAGATGAGTTCCTGAGCATGCATAGTTCTCAGTGTCAGCCTGGTTAAAAAAAAAAAAAAATCTTGTGAAATGTTTTGCTATGCATTCCTTGGTCTTCATCATCCACTGCATCACACATGGGAATACATGTTTCTATGGCAACAGACATCAATGTGGGAAAAAATATGCTTCAAACTTGTTTCCTGGTGGCGAGAACATAGGGGAGTGATGTTTTGTGATGCGTGTAAACACTTTCATCAGCAGCGCACAATTCATATCAAATGCTTGTGATGCTTTAATTCATGTGATTGCTTTTTAAGGGTGGTTGGGTTGACACTTACGAAGCATTTCACATCATATTTCTTTAAACTTATTGATCTCTTTCTTAAATAGCTTGTGCATTAGTTGTCCAAGTCTATCTACTCGTAGTGAAACATTTCAATTTTATTAGAGATAAAAAAAAGTGATAGATTTGTCAAAAATAACAGATATTTTCAAGATAAAGTGTTATATTTTCAAGAATGGTTTATATATCCAGAAAAAAGTGGTGTATGTTTTAGAATAAAAATGCATATTATCTAAAAAAAAGTTTTTTTTTCACAAAGTGCCATATATTTCCTGATTACTGCAGGAAAAAAAAAGGTGTTGGGTTGTTAATACTGTTAAATGTTTCACATTTTCAAGAAAAAAAAAAAGTAGACCTATACTTACAGAAAAAAAGTTTTATTAATTTTTTTCAGAAAAAAAGTTGTGTAGTCTCATGCACCCCCCCCCCCCCCAAAAAAAAAAGAAGAAAAAGAAAATAAAAGAAGTTGTAGCCTCTGAAAAAAGTGTAATATTCAAAATACACTATTTACCTTATTTCCAGAAACCGGCATATATTTTTTAGGGGGAAAAGATACATGTTTCAGAGAATTTCTTTTTCTCTTTTTTATGGCAAAAGACACTTTTTTGGGGGGAGGGGCTTACATTTAAAGTTTTATATTTCAAGGAAAAAGCTGTATATTTCTGAAAAAAAGTCGCATGTTTTTGAAAAAAGTATATTTAATTCAAAGGAAATACAGTTTTCAATTTTTTTATATACTTTCATAAAATTAGATATTTTCAAGAAAACTAGTGTATTTCCAGAGAAAAGTTTTATATATATATATATATATATATATATATATATATAAAACAACAACTGAAAAGTCATATGTCATGTTGAAAAGTTGTTTGTTTTTGTGTTTGTTTGTTTCATAGAAGACAAATCCAGCATTTTCAAAGGAAAACAAAGAAAAAAAAAGTTAAATAAAAAGCTGAGTAAAAAGTTATATATTCTCATAGTCACATTTTCGAAAATTTTTATGTATATATATATATATATATATATATACATATATCCGGAACATGTTGTACCTGTTTATTTGCAAAAAAATAAAAATAATAATAATAGTCGTACATTTTCTAGAAATAGTCACATTAAAACAAAAGAAAACAAAAACAAAAGATAAGTTCTGTATTTTAAAAATTATTGAAAAAGTTGCATATTCCTGAAAAAGTTAACTTTTCTTCCAAGTTGCCAGTGCCTGATATTTACACTTGTAATTGACACGTGTACTGTAGTTGTTTAAGTGCCTTTTGGGCTTGTGTGCATGTAAACTCAGAGACATCAACTCACTTTACACAAATAAACATCTAGACAAAAAAGAAAAGAAAAAGGGAAGTGGGTTACTATGCGTAATAGTGTAGATACAAAATCATCATGGGCCACTCAAAACATGCAGTTTGAATCCAACCAAAGAAGAAAAAATACTTTTTAAATGAATGTACAAGCAAAAATTCCTGACAACATTGGTATTTTCTGCACTTTACCATGCAGTGGCAATTGCAGTAGTCATACCTCATTTTCTATTCAGGGCCTTAATCAACCTCCCCTCAAAAAGATTGTCCAGAACACGCCCAGGCAGGCCCACTCTTGGCCTCAGTACCAATCAGTGTCAACGCAGCTGACAGGCTCGACGTTTTTAAAGCTGACGTGGTACAAGAAACAGCCAGTGGCATCTTCCAGCTCAATTTGCATATTCATGTGGAGGAATTGATTTTATTGGACACAACGGAGCGGTTGCACCTGACTTTGCGCTACCTCATGAGCCAAAGTCATAGTCAACATTTCACACATTTCACAGGCAGAAAAAGACTTCGGGGGACATTTTGTCAAAAAGTCTTACCGTGTCATGGTAGTTGAAGAAGCTGGATGGAAGAGTGCAAGTGTTGCCTTCTGTAGCAATGACATAAATGAGCTCACAGACACACGAAAGGATATAAGCAGTTAACAAAACATTGACTTAGTCAATTTATTTCACGCTTCATCGGTGCAAGCATTCACAAATATTTGTATTTAACACATTTTAAAGTCAATTTTACACATCCTTTCTAATAGATGAATTCTAATTGCTTACATAAGAATGAAAAAGTTAAAAGGTCACTTAACAGCAGTGGTCTCGAACCACCGGGCTATTTAGTTCCAGGCAGGCCTACCGTTTATCCTCGCTCAAATACAATTGATCTCAGAGGCTTGGGCCTCTCGTTTGATGGCGTACCTCATATGGCCGTTGACATGTAAAGGCTTAAGCGGACATTCATCCCCGGAGAGGTCATTTCCTTGAAAACATTGACAAACACATACAAGCTGTGATCGCGCAAAGGCCGCTGGGCTCCATCAGAGGAGGATATCAACACAGATGAACCATCAGCTATGGAGCCGCTGCGCCTTGCAGGTCCGATAACAAATGTTGCCAAATGAACCCTTTGCAAAACATTTCACGCTCGAAATCCCAAGCGAGCCGATTGATGCAGAGCTCACGATTCAATGCATAATGGACCACAACAGTGAGCATTTCCAATGCAATGACGTTTTGAGGTGAATCTTTAAAAACATTTTTTACATTCAAGGGGTGCTTTCAGAATGCAAAAATGTGATTGCACGTTATTATAATGTGCATGCAATGAGAACTGCCTGTTCGTGACCCTTTTTGGCTTTTGTTTATTCACATTCCAGTTATTCAGTTTGATTGGTGTCATGTTATCTTAAAGGGGAAGTCGACCTCCAACATTTCTTGACAATAATATGTTATATGTAACCTCACTAGTCTAAACATGACATTCCGATTAATATTAAATTTGTGGAATATGAGTTATGCAGCAAAATCCAGCCATTTTTATCTATCTCAGCGGGCGGCCATTTTGTCACTTGCTGTCGACTGAAGATGACATCAAAGTTGCACAGTGCTCAGGCAACGACCAATCACAGCTCACCTGTTTCCTGAAGGTGAGCTGTGATTGGTTGTTGGTTGTTGTCTGAGGGTAAAATTGAGAAGGGCTCCCTTTCAGACATTTTCAGATAAAAATAAATAAAAATGCTCCAGTCACATAAAAATGTGTACACAACACATTTAAAACTCACTTTTCAATCATACAGTAGGCCTATGTCCCATTTAATTAAGTGTTCCACAAACTGGAACCGACTTTGCCATCGTCCGACTTTCCACCTTCAAGGTAAAAAATAGATGTCATGAAGATTGTAAAGAGGAAAATTTTGGAGCCACGTCGCCGCCAAGCAGAGACAAATAAAGAAGATCTATGTGACGTTTTATGGATTGCCATTCATCTCAGGGGACGCATACATTACACAGTGAATCAGCACATGCAGACAATACATTTTAGGTTATGTATTGCTAGCAACCCCCCCACCCCATATTCCAGGACACATTTTTAACACCATTGTGAACTTCATTGGAGGCAATTTCCGTGACTGCTGTGGTGCATTTTGGAAGTGAGTGAAGATGTAGACCGCTATGTTGCCTTTTGACTGGTTATTTACCGTACATCTACCGCTTTACAACACTAATTAACTATATTTGTAATTGACTTCGAAGTGAATGGGAAACTCGATCACGAGCAAAAAAAATCCAATCTTCTGTGACAATTGATGCCTTGTTTTTCAATAATAATAATAAAAAAACATGTATGTGAAAGAGGAATAAAGTTATTTTGTCCTCTTTGCGTGTTCCAAAAATGAAGATAGACTTAATGTAAGAAAAATACACCTTTGCAAAAATGATTTTTAATCAGTCAGAGATCTCTGGACAGATAACAGCCTCTAATTCATCACTTAAACAGGTGGGATTCAGAGCGTCAAATGTAGCTCTTCTGCCTGTAGAATCTCTTCTTATAGTTAAAAGACCTCCTCTCATTCATTTGTAGACAAAACATACTCTCTGGTACTTTTCCGTGAGTAGATGGTGAAAACAGAGTCAGGGGTGCGTGTTCAAAACAGATTCTGTTCTCAAGGACCAAATGTGTTTTCGCACAAAGCGCTGAGAAGGAACTTTTTTAGACTAAATAGTATGTCCCAGCTTAAGGTCAGACTATACGAAGTCAACACCATCTGCTCTGCACAGGACACAAAACATTTCGACAAGGTTAATATAAAGAATTAAAATGTTAATAATGTGTAACAATGGTTAATAAAATAAAATGAAGAATTAAAAATGTTATAATATCTATCATATATCAAAACCTGATACAGAGATGCATTTTTGTGCGATATGAAATTGCTTAGCATGCAGAAGTGAGTCGCCAACTGATTTCACCAAGGCAACTGAGAGCTTTTTAAATTGCTCATTTAAGAGACATTAATGAATCCAATAATGGTTTTGAACACAAACTGCAGTAGTGTACATTATATTGTATGTTGTTGTTTTTTTTAATTGAACACAATCTTATTCCATTTATTTTTCCTTCTGGGGCCATAATTGACGGATCCTCGTCCTCTTTATTCCATTAATCCCCTTTCAAAATACATTGGGGCCGTTGAGAAATGCTCTTGTTGTCAACACATGAATAATGCAAGCCAAGGTCAAGGTTCTCTATCAATTTGCTTTAAACCTCGGGAGCGTCCTGGCCATTAACCAAGGGCAGGACGTCATGTTTTTGCGTCATGCATACTGATGACTAACAGTAGATAACCTTTGCAAACAAACCTGGTGGGACAAGACCGAGCAGACGTAGGTTTTAAACTGGTGTGTAGCGAGATGAAATCATATGACTATTTGGATGGGGAGAAAAGTCAAATCAGCAATTCTATTTAGTTTTACTATTTACGTCTGACATAAGCATATTTGAAATGCCAGAAAGAAAAATTATCGAGACACATCTATTGATTAATGTCATTTTGCAACTTCCGGATGATGTAAGAGATGACTTGGAGCCAGTCACAAGAAGGAGTCATGCTACGTCAACTATGACAAAACTCCTTTAAACTTGCCTTTTCTTGCTTTAGGGTCATTTCGGTGCAGTGGGACATCTTGTCCTGTTTTTTTTCCACAGAGCAGTTTTTACAGGTGAGCTGTCCCATGTTTTGAATGGAATGTTACTTTAACAATGAACATGTAAATTAGTGCCAGCTATTTAAGCATCCAAGGTATTTCCTCCATGACTACGTTTACATGCAGGCAATAACCCTTTGCTTTGTAAGTCCATGTAAACAGGCGGAATAACCCGAATATGCTCTTAGTCTGATTTTTTAAAACCCGAATAAGACTCCTGGGTTACTTCTTGACAAGGCGAGGCAGGGAGGAGTCAGGCGCAGGGATTTGGTTAGCCTCAACGGCTGCAGTTTAATGAACACAAATCGCCTCTGGACTGAGTGAAAAAAACACTGGACAAAAGATGCCCCAAAATGGAGGAAAAAACAAGGCACTCAAAAAAGGGTAACAAAGGGCGCTCCAAACAGGAGGTAAAAACTGGATACAAAAAAACACGAGAGCAAGACTCTACAAGGCAAGTGCTGTGGATAGAAGCTGTGGGAACATTTCCATGCACAGAACGTGACACTTCGGCAACAAGACAAGGGAGACGCAGACTATCTAACACATGAGGGTGATTGGGAACAGGTGGACACAATCAAGGAATGGAGCGGTCACAGACACCACATGAGGAAGGGCAAGTGACCTGAAACGAGAGGAGAGTTATACTTTCAAAATAAAACCGAAAATGACAAGACAAAAAACCACCCCATTGCAACATGACACTCCTTTTTTTAACCGGAATTCTTGCTTATATAAACACATTCGGAATACCTCAATCGATCGGGGCAATGATTTTCACTGTGCGCATGCTCGCTATTTTCTTTTTGCCCAGCAGAAAAAAATGTGGATCTGAAGGAGTTAAATATTTTATGAAGTCCACTTGGCAGAGTAGATGGACATTTGGAATTTTAGGGGAGCAGGGGGAGAAAAAAAAAATCAGGATTCAAAAATTTGCCCCAGATCTTTTCAGTCCTTTTATCTCAGGCTGATGCTGCAGCTCAGCCAAATTCTGTGCCAGGACCCTTCCTGCAGCACTGATAACAGCTTAGAGCTCAAGTTTAGTTCTGCTGTTCACAAAGTTGACTTTCAAAGCCCCACAGAGAGACAAAGTCGCTTTGAGCGTTTATTAAGTGTAAGTACACAGGATGTCATCGGCACTTTGTCCTGTTTAGACAATTAGCCACCCGCATTTTCCCACCACTGCTTCTTAGAAAGTGAGGAGCAAATCACCAAGAGGATTCTGGTTAATAATACTGCCTCATTCACTTCCCATGTAGCATTCCGCCATTCGAATCAATTGCAAAGCGCTTGAGCAATTACGTTTGTGGCAAAGTGAGCCCACAATGGAGAACTGCTGACATCGGTAATGTGAAATTTCATGGGTTTTTTTGGAGGTGAGTGGCAGTGTAGTGTAGTGTTTCAAATTTTTTTTTTCCATCACTTTTTGAGTAGGAGGACCTATTCTATCGGTCGGGAGGAACGCAATAAAATAAATAAATAAATAGCTTATGTCCACTTTGGAGCAGGAACTAATTGCATTAGACCAATTTAGGGTGCTGATATTTTTGGCTTTGACAAACAAAATAGTGACCATGTCATTTATCTCAGTAATTAGTCCACATGCCAGCAGTGAAATGCACCATCAACACATGGTTCATTTCACATATTTGGACATCAATTTTTAACGTGCATACCTCCTAAATGAGCGAATTATCGTCTATGAGCCACGACCTGCCCGAGGTAATTCACTAAACACTGATTGGCATGATTAGTAATGGAGTTACTAATGACATATAAACAATGTTTATTGGGATTCTCCTTGTTTCGGACATAATTAACATGCCCCGGGGAAGATTGACCCATAAATGTAATTGCATTACTGCTATGCTGGAAAGAACATACCGGCTCTTTCTCACCTGATTATATGATCTCTCCTCTGCTCTCCTGCCCTCTACTTGGTCAAACCATTCTAGAAGGCAAAAGGTGTCTCAGAAAACTCAGTGTGGGGACGCCGCAGTATTATGTACATTAGAGAGAGAGAGAGAGAGAGAGAGAGAGAGAGAGAGAGAGAGAGAGAGGAGAGAGAGAGAGAGAGAGAGAGAGAGAGAGAGGAGAGAGAGAGAGAGAGAGAGAGAGAGAGAGAAGAGAGAGAGAGAGAGAGAGAGAGAGAGAGAGAGAGAGAGACTGGTACTGGAGCTGTACATGTCAGCTGGCTAGTCGTGTTCCTCCACAGTAGTTAAATAAAACTTCACGGACGAGAAGAGGAATGGCGACCGGTATTAACTGTTTAAAACTTACTCTGCTTGCTGAAGGACCGAAAGTTTGAGCTGAGAGTCCAGCTGCATGCTACACGCTGCAGTTTCTTGCTAACCCGCTAGCCTACAACCATAATGTGAGTTACACCTTCCAAACAGATCTTCCTTCCACCAATTCACTACATAAACATCATACACAATATATACACGGCTAAACTTCTGACTGGGATAAAAGTTCATTTTGCAGTTGGCGTCACGCATCGTCATCCTCATTGGATGACTATCTATCTATCTATCTATCTATCTATCTATCTATCTATCTATCTATCTATCTATCTATCTATCTATCTATCTATCTATCTATCTATCTATCTATCTATCTATCTGTCTGTCTGTCTGTCTGTCTGTCGAAAAAAGCATATGGCCTTCAATCAATCAATCAACCTATCTATAGCCTACATGTTTTTTAATGGTTGCCAATTACACAAAGATTTTTGCTATTAGTAGGCTGCCCGGGTCCCTTTCATCCGCAAATAGCAGGGGCGCATTGTATAGAATATATATTGTGGTGATATTTATTTTTATTTTGTCTTCATGAGCATCCAAAAGCCAAATCCAAAGTAATCAAGTTACATTACTGTAATATTATGGTACTTGGATTACGTTTCTAACTACATTTTTAGCAGGTAACTTCTAACTGTAACGGAATACATTTTAAAAGTAACCCTCCCAACCCTGGTTATACACTCGATTGATGGGCTGGCACTCAAAACACACAGCTATTTGTACACAAGAAATTAGAATTTCACTTTGACTTTATGCCTCCCATTCAGGCAAATTGCTATTATTCAAAGGTACTGTATACGGTACTTGTCATTGCACCATGTAAGGTTCAGAAGCTAATTTTGCCTGCCTTTATTTAATTATGATTTCCTTTTGGTGTGTCTGCTTCCTGCACTCAAGGATGATGGTCTGTCAGGTATTGATTTGAGTAACATGAGATGCAATCCAATAGTCAATATCACGACCGCCGTGTTGACAGCAGACTATTTTGAGAACAGCGTGAGCGCTTATTAATTATTCATGTCATCAAGTGCATTCCACTGAGATGGTGAATTTAAATGCATGCTTCCAGAAATAATCAAACAACAATCATCACACTGGGGTATTAGATCAGGGGTAGGGTCACTGACTGTGTGAATGTGACTGTGAGTGGTTGTCTATCATACCATGTGGCCTGTGAGTGACTGGTGAGCATCCTGGGGTGTCGTCTAATGTCGCCGAATGTCAGCTGGGATAGACTCACCTCCCTGTGACCCAGAATGGATGGTGGGATGGATGGATTGATGGGCAAATGAGAGCGGCCCACCGAGCATTTACATGGCCCACAGTCTTCATAATTTGTTGCATTAATTTAGCCATTTTGTGGGTAAATTAAATGTACAGGGCGGGCCAGAATTCATATATAAAAAAACGACAAATCCATTGACAGGCTAACGATTAGCATTGAGATACACCTTTAAGCAATGGATATTTGAATACAATTAGTAGAGCAAGACATGTAGGCAGGTAATATCATAATAATACCCACAGTCATGTATTCTTTATCCTCTGTGAAAAAAACATAAGTATTATTGCAGCTAATAGAGTGAGTGAGAGTCACGGTGACTCTTCTTCGTTTTGCGTATGTGACAGTATTATACTGCCCCCAGTGGCCAAGGCCGGCAAACCTGAATTGAATTGAAGCACAATGAATTGAACTAAAGCATTAAAGTGTGATTCACGTACTGTTGAATTCTTTATATTCTATGTAATAATATTATTACTCTGATTTTCAACATACAATAAGTACAAGATTATAGAGTGGTACTTTCCTTAATTAAAAAAAAACAAACATTACACACATTTTTGTTGGGGTTTTGAGGGAGACTTGAACGGATGAATGCATTTCCATTCATTTGAATAGGAAAAGGCCATTTGAGATACAAATGTTTAAGTTACTCATATCTCAAGGCACCACTGTAGTGTGACTCTGATTTGAAATGGTTGTCCTTAACACCTCGTATAGACAGGTGTTGAAAACCAACACTTGTGCTAAAACACCATGTATCTGGTCCACCCGATGTTTTTTTTGTAATGTCCATAGAAAATAAATAAGTTGCCCCACCTGTCTGTGTTAAAAATCAAACGAGTCCCTTGAGCACAAAAGTTTGCTCAGGTCTGTATAAAACCCAAAACACAATGGAGAATTGATGTGACTGCTCACAGTTGCTACGATCTAAATTAGCCCCATAGGGGAAAAGAGGCAGTGATGTTGGGTCATTATGGTCGTTATGTTTCCCTGCTGTAGACGCACACACATCCATTTTGTCAGCCAGGTGACTCTCCGAGTCAAAAGTGACACAGCTGAAGCCGGAGAAGCTCTCCCAGGAGCAGGTTAGAGCTCCCATTTATGGTGGAACAAGGTTTGAAAGGATTTATCTTGCTTTCATATTAACTCAAATCTGGCATTTGAAAGGGGGGGGGGGGTGTAGACTTCTTATATCCACTATAAACTTTACATGCCTGGATGAGAGTAATGTTGTGTTTTTGAAATGACTTTAATATCATCATTTTATAACTATCTATAAAAAATAAACAATTTTATCCTATCTTTAAGAATTTTTGTCCCGACAAAATACATTTTCGTTGTTCTCATAAAATTACAGCATTTTTCCTTGCCTAAAAAAAAAGAAGAATTTGTTAATGGAACATTTTTTTCTCAAAAAAAAAGGCATGCTTCTAATTCCTATGGCATTTATTTGGTACCATGGTAATTTTGTTGAATTTGGGAAAAAAATGTATCCCCTGTAGGGGTTTCTGAACCCAAAAAAAATCTGAGAAACCCTGATGTTGTTAAATGGAGGGGGCCGTGTGCAATGGAGCATGTTAGCATGTAGCTGTATGATATGAGCTAAATTCTATTTGTTGTCAAACTAACAACAAGCTATATAATACAGAACAACAAATTACTCCATATAGTTTCAATTAAAAAGTAAAAAAGGAAGAAGTCATCCCACTCAGGTGTCTCACAGTCACTTCTGCTTCTGATCAGCCCAACTAGAAACCTGCTGCTTTTTGCCTCTGTGTTTTCTCCTTGAGAGGAAACTTTCTATTGAGCTCCTCGCCTTTTGATGCAGTTTGCTTGTTTGCCTCCTTGCCACGCAGTGTTTTTGTCTCCAGCACTACAAAGGGGGGAGAAAAAGACAGACCTTCATGAAATATATGGCATCATAGTAAAAAGGGAAAAACACAAGTGTTCCTCATTACAGTCACAGAAATCTGAAATGAATAACAAGGAAATGTAGTAACTGTTTCTGTCTCATAGTCTAACTGGAATCAGCATTAAAGTGGCGAATACCCAATAAATAAGAACATATTGTAGATGAATAGATAAATGAGTAAATGACACAATGCAAACATTGATCATCCAGAACAGAAGGCAAATAATCTGGAACAGAAAGATGTGAAAAGCAGCAGAGTGGACAGAGAGGAATAAAATATTTATTCAAAACCAACCTCTCTCCACTGAGATTCATTCAGTTGTTCTTTCCCCGCTCTTCGCCACTTTATCCACGCCGCAGTGTTGCTTAAAAAGTTTTCCATTAAGAGGACTTCCTCTTTGTTGCTGGCAATCCGGGCCATCCATTATTTACCAGGTTTGTCCCGCGGAGGTGCTTACTTGGTTGGCCTCTGCGGTGCAACAAGACGGGAGTCTGCCAAGTGCTCTTCATTTGATTTTAGACGGCTTGTTCACCTTAACTACTCTGGTGAAATCAAATCTAGTTGACTACATTTGACCTGACTTCAGAGTAAAACCCAGGACTGAGAAAATACATCTTCTCCCACTGTGGATGCCAAACAATTCACTCTGAGTGAACCAAATCTGCAGCACTCAATTGTATGAGACAAGATGGCTGACACCAAATAGTCAAGCATTTTTGCCTGTACTATTGAATGCAGGTGGAGTTTGATGATCATTCCGAGTGTTTTCAGACAATTACAAGTCTATCATGACATGATGCAACAAAAGGTCTACAAGACCAATGCACGGGAAGTCCGCCATTTTGCTTTGAGTCAGCCACTTTGGTTGAATTCCATCAATTCTGACATCTTGAAAAATAAGCCTCCGACACCAGTTTGACTAATAAAAGCTGTTATGATGACGTCACGTATAATGATGATGGTCAAGCTTTATTTTTGGGGCGTATTTTTCAACACAATTCTCCAAATTTGGGCTGTTTAAACATCGTGGCACTGCCGAAAAGGAAGAGGAAAACAACATGTTCTCCAGTGTTTTCATTTGTTTCAAATGATGCGCCAATGACATCAGAGCAGTTTCCTGTGACCACTAAAGCGAGCGGAGCCAAGCGCAGCTGTGGCGAGCCAAATAGGTCCATGCTGTGGAACGGGGATTTTAATTACACATGGAAATCTGTAAATGTTGGCACAGGATAAATAATCTGGATGCACAAGCACTGTTTAAACACATTTGGCTCAAGCACGCAAGACTGAACATTGTTTAAAAAAAAAAATTATCGGCAGAATGCATCAGCAGGGAGCATCCTGGCTCAGGTGGCTGTGTATCGGCCTCTGAACATTGGAAGGCTGCACATTGGATCATCATCTCCACTCCTCAAAGATAACAAAGCCCCGGTTAGGCTGTCCTCGCTCACCTTACAATTCATGACAATAACTGTCAATAATCCATTAGTCAAAGATTTGACATTGTTCAATAAGGAAACGATGCATTGTTGGAATAAGTTCAGTGGATCCCAGACAATTCACTATAATTGAACAAAATCGTCACTACGGGATGGCATCCTGTGAACCGCTGCATATTCGTGGTTTGGCATTTGTTAATTTGCATATTTAGAAGATTTGCATCTGCATTTTATATGTCCCGTTTTGTTGGCGGTCCACTTGTGTGATTATGATTCCTATTGCAACTACTTTGATGTTACAATTTGCCTGTATTTCCAAACATTTATTGTGTGTAAATGTCAAAAGGCTGCGATTGTCTGGCAACCAGTTCAGGGTGTATCCCGGAGACAGCTGGGATAAGCTCCACCCTCCCCCCCCCCTTTTTTTTTTCCGACCCTCGATAAATGGTTCAAATAATGGATGGATGAATGCCAAAAGGTGAGTTTAAAGACGTATAATGTTTGTGTAAAGTGTGCATATTTGTTTGCCCATGTGTGATGTTATGTCAGTTTGTGCGAGCGTTATTTAGGATCGTTTACTACGCTAGCTATTAATTATTAGCATTAACATCTAAAATATTTCATTTTCTGATTGTGTTCTTAATTAGAAATTAAATTGATAACTGAAAAAATATTTGAGTCATTTCCTGACCCACAAATTCTCTGGTGGGCACTTCATGTTTTTTGTTCTCTGGACAGTTTTGCATGAGCTGCAAGTAGCAATAGAGCCATTTTAGAAAATTTTCAACACCCACACGATATTACTTTCAATAATTATATACTGTATAAACGGGATCTGCCAACAGCTAACAGAAGAGACTCTCTCTTTTATGCCTTGTCCCGTTCTTTTATAATCGACAGTAGAAAAATGTAGGTTGCACAAAATGCAGCCATTGCTCCAATGGGCTCTCAAACTGTGTTTATTTCATATAAAATGGGGCAATGATGTCATCTACTGGTGGTTGTGCATCAATAAAGTTGTTTCCAAGTTTGACATTTACTGTACAGTGGAGCATAATCAGATGTTCCCCCATCTTACCCCATTGAAAAAAAATTTATTGACAAGTATACTTGTCAAACGCAGTGTATGAGTTTTTAATGAGTCTCGTGTGAAGTTGGTTTGTTTGTGTTTAAATAATCATTTATGTACAGTAATTTAGGTTCATAATTGTGTTATGCTAGGTGTATGGTGTTGATGTTTTATGATCCTCTCCATTATACATGCTTTGCCACCGTCTAGTGGCATCTAGTGGGACCCTGCTATTCATGAGGGATGGGGACCGAGTGTAAACATGAGTAGAGGAAATCCACCAAAAATTGACACGCTTTTATAATTGCCATGAAAAATAAAATCTGGAGGGGTGAGGAGGGGGGATGACGGAATAACCGGGAACAGGTAAAAAAAAAAAAAAAAAAGTGAAAACATGTGGGATTGGTTAAATAAAACACACACAAATTAGCAGGGGTTTCCACTAATGATGCACGCTCTAGGTCAGGCAAAATTTCAGGTCTCTTACTTTAATGAAGTCCAACTTAAATTTGCCCAAATGACCCCCAATTAGAATCAGGTACACTTGGCAGGTGCTTCATTGCAGACCTGCCCTGGGTGACCTTACCCTCCAAGGCAACAAACGGCATCGTCATTAATCAGATTGTGACTGACTTGGTATTGTTAAAGGGGGCATTATCCCTTTTTGCTCCACTCTTGACCTTTTACAGTTGCCAGGTTTCTTGAGCGTTTGTCAAAATACCCAATGAAGAATTATAGAACACCCTATTTTTTTGTCTTGCTGAAATTATGATGGTCATTACGTATATACCTCTCATATGATCGATGAGAAGTGCTGCATGCACTACAGTAAACATTGATTAAAATGATTAGTAATGAATATAAACAATGCTTTCGGGAATTGCTTTCTGACACTTTTGGATAATTAACCCATTAAGGCCGGGAGTGCATTACCACGTTTCTACCACTAGAGCGTGTAGCGCTCTTCTACCTTTAATGCTGGGAGAGCAGATGTCATTTTGTTTTGTTTTGACCAATTCTTGGTCTATTAGCCGATGAAATGGATCAGGTTATAAACGAAAGGGTGACGTGGGCCTTGTAGCATATGTTGGAATTTTATTTGATCATTCATGGCTGACACAGATCGCAAGAGTTATGAAATAAACAACGCGAATGACGACGGCGCGGGAGGAATTCGAATCAGTGCAACGAGTCGATAGTGACATATTGTTAAGAAATTTGTTGTTGAATATTGAATGTTTGTAAACCATGAGGATGTTAAAAATGTTGACGGCTTTGTAACGGAATGGACGACAAATAATTACCACTCGATCCCCCGAGGTTATTACGACTGCGCTTCAGTGTTGAAGGTAAATATACCCGCAAATGCGATACAGATGTTTGTTGATTTGTTTTTAAATATATTGAAGGTTTATAATAATAAACTTAAGTTTGTGTGAAGGCCACAGGTGTAAGCTCTTAAATGTGTCTAATTGATATTGGGGCAGCAGTAGCTTAACTGACTTGGGCTTTAGAACTTGACTGTTATGGTTCGAATCAGTATCACAGTACATATTTACAGTGCATCTAAGTACAGCAAAACTAGAAACAATGACCCTCTTTTGCAACACAACACAGTTCACTGTTAGCCTTTGTTCAAGATTTCCAAAAGCAAAATAGCAGTAGATAGAAGCAACAGCTGGAGGATGGATTAATGTAAACAACACCAATCATTTCATTCACAGACGAAGACAAGGAATTAAGTGCCACCTGCGTAAATCAAAGCGCCTGCTGTTTACTCAGATGATTAACGCATTATATCATCAGAAAGAAAAGTACGTGAAAAGTATGCAGAATGACCCAAGTTTCTGCTTAAAACGTGATTGGATCTTAATTGTGTCATGTTTGGTTTCTGTTTTTGGTTGTGTGTCTCCCTTGGTCTTGTTGAGTGTAATCCTTCCCTGCCTCGTGTCAACCAATCAGTGCCCTCAGCCACTTGTGTCTTGCTCCAGGTGTGTCTTGTTGTGTCGTTAGTGTGTGTATATAGTCTCCTGTCTCCCCTCTGTCGGAGTTGGATCATTGTGGCTGTCACCACTGGTGTTTTGTTGTTACTTTGATTTTTTGGACTTTTCAGATCCTTGTTGGTTTTGTCCACCCAGTACACCTGTTAGTGTTTTTTGTTAAATAAATCGTTTTCAGTATAACATGCATCCCTGCTGTGGTTCTCCTGCATTTGGGTCCTCCACTCCACATTCGTGACAAATTGAAGTCACAACAAGAACATAATGCAGAAATTAATATACCGAGTTTTTACGTTTTTAACTCAGTGCATAAAGGTCACAGTGCAGAAGTGGAAAAAGTATTCAGCTGACACTAGGATTCTTCTCCACCTCATTTGGCATTCAGCGATGCGCTCTTTAGTCGTTTTTACAAGACAAACACTCCAAGGGAGAGTAGCAACCTTTCACTCCATTTGTAGACAATGTGTCTCACCAAAGACTGATGAACATCAAGGCTTTGGGAGATACTTATATTGACCCTTTCAAACATCATGCTATTTATCAGTTCTTATGTAAATGTAGACATTTTGAAAACCCTTCTGTGTGAAGAATGTTTCGTGAGGCTCAAAAGTGCTGTGTCATTCCAAAGGGTTCACACACCCTTTCCTGAAACTGTTTACACACTGTGTAGTTTTATCTTTTATTCTTCTAAGTCTGCATTTAGAACAACGGCCATGTGCTCTTGTTCAGGTACTAAACTTGATGACATGGACTATGCAGCATACTAACATAGCAGCGTGTGAAAGCAGACAGGTAATCACAAAGGCCCACTAGTTATCCTCATTATTGGAAATCACTGATGTCGTGTGTATTTAGCGCTCGGAGGAAGCGTCAGCACTCACGCCGTTGAGCCGCAGAGAAGCACTTTGCTTTGCGGTCGAGCTGTTGCAGACTGCCAGCTCAAGTAATCCATTGAAATGACTTGGAGTTTCTCCCTACATTTTACATTGCATACATGTTTGAACTATTTTTTTCTCTCTATCTACAAATGATCTGGTCCATCTGTCTGTGTTCAAATTCAAATATAGTTTAGCACAAAACTTTGACTAGCCCTGGTTTGTCACAGGAAAGCACATTTCATTTTGCTGATAAGCAGCTACTGTTCATTCAGATTCCATATCTTCCCTTTGTCTGCATTCGACCTTTAAAAGTCGAGGATGAGCTGCCTCAGTGGCTTCTCCACACACTGAAATTGATCCCTTGCAGACCGTCCATTAGTATTATATGCTAGCATGTCGCCAGGGTGCAGAAAAGTGGCCACGAGAAGAGATGAATAGCCTTTTTCCTTCATGCCACTCCCACAAATGGGAACACAAGGAACAGTGCTCTAGAAAGTCAACATGCATCCAGTTTCTGTAGTTTCATCCTCTGTTCTGTGCTGTGCCATGATTGGCCAGTTTTCTTAAGGGAAAATAAAGGGGAAAAATATAATGTAGGAGTGACTTTTGAATGTCTTGTATACAAACAGTTGTGAGTCTGGACTAGGGGCTGCTCATCCTTCAAGAAGGAAATTCAATAACCAACCAAGTTAATATTTTCTTGGAAGACTATTTTCCCCCAAAAAATTATTAATTTAGCCAGATTGGTACTTTATAGCTTGATTAATTTACTAGTAATGCACATCCACCGAGTTTTTCCACCCATGACTTGGAAGGTAGGCTGGGAGAACATCAGAAATGTTCAAAAAAAAAGCAAAGATTAATCTATCTACTGTTCAGAAAAGTAAATCCAAAGGTGGTCTAGAGGCACCAAATTGTATGTACTACTATATAGCTAACCAGCTACAATATATCGTTCTATGGGCACAACCCAACAGAGACACTAACTGTTGGCTGGAACTAGAACAGAAGGATTGTAATAACCTCAGACTTCTAGATTTACTCTTTATTACAACATCGATTAAGCGACATAATTGTTTTAAAAACCCAATGATTTCCGCCACCCTGACTGCCTGGTGGAAGGCATTAGAAATTACAAAAGACCAAGTGGAGCCCTGTGGGCTTTCTCCCCTATGGCATAACCCCGACTTTCGAATTAACAACTAATCGTTTTATTTAGGTGTTTGGGAGCAGAAAGGAATTACACATCTCCACCATCTCTTCTCAGATAATATGTTTATATCATATACATCCTTGCTCCAAAAATACAAAATAACAAACGGAATTTTTTTACATTATCTGCAAGTTAAAAATATGATGAAGAAACAAATTCCAACACTTCAGGGTACGCTCCAACTGCCTGTTTTAGCTAAAGATATTACCAAGTTTTCACCGACAACAACAAAAAAACTTTCTAAAATATATAAGTTACTTTCATATACGGATAAAATGTCTCTACTCATCTCAAAATAGGAGACAGACTTGTCTATAGCTCCGGAATCTGACTTTTGGATTCAAGTTTGTGAAAATGAATTTAAAATGACAAAACACACAAATTTACAACTTATCCAATATAAAATTATCCATAGAACATACATTACTCAATATATGATGAAGAAAATGGGACTTTCCGACTCCGACATTTGCCTCCAGTGTTTACAAAACACTACAGACACTTACAGTATGTTCATGCTTTATGGTTATGCACTCCGGTTATGTATTTTTGGACTAAAGTCTTGGAAAAACTTTCCGCTATCTTGGACTGTAGGATACCTTTATCTCCAAACTTGTGTTTGCTAGGTGACCTAACAGCAACTGACTTACCACATAAACAATTTCAATCTACACTTGTAGCCCTTACTATCGCAAAAAAACAATTCTTGTTAACTGGAAAAATAAACAAACTCTGAATATCGACCAATGGTCTAACCTCCTCATAAATCACATTTTAATGGAAAAAATATCGGCCTCAAATAAAAACCAAATATCAAAATTCATAGAAATATGGTCTACGTATATAGAATATTTTAACCTAATTCTGGTTATTTAATTCTGCCTGTTAGCGAGAGCCACCACATTGTGATAACTTACATTGATGTCTCTGCATTTGGCAGTTTGTAACTAATGGTTGTGTTTTTATAGTCAGGAACCCAGTTGCTGCCAACAGGATCGAGCAGATTCACCTCCAATGGGCACTAAGGGTTAATATTCGGATTCACTGCATGCCAGGGGGCTAATTCTACAGGTGCTGTCCCCCCCTGGCTGGGCGTGGGCGGGTCTGCCCCTCTGTTGGCTGCTGGGTGGCGGCTGCGTCTTGGTCGTTCCCTGGGTCTCGTGGGGGGTGCTGCGTTGCGGGGCTCTCCCTGGTGTTCGGGGCGGCGCCGCCCCGGCGCGGTCCGTCGCTCTGGGCCCGGCAACGCGGTTCGGGGCCTGTGGGCCGCCAGGGTGCCCCGTGGTTCCCTCTCCCCTCCCCCTTCCTCCCCCTTGCTTCCTCTCCCTCTTCACCTCTCCCCGCCCGTCCTCCGCCTCCCTGTCCCCTCTCCCTCGTCGCCCTTCCTCCTCCTCTCCCCCTCACTCTGCGGCCCTGCCGCTGCCTCCTGCCCTTCCTGTCGTCTCCTTCCCCCGTCCCCTCCCCCTCCCCTGGGCCGGGGGCTCCATCCGTGGCCTGGGTCTCGGCGCTCCGGGGGCCGGGAGGGTGGATGGGATTGGGGTTGTGCCCGCCCCGCTCCGGTGGACCTCCTGGCACTTCGGGCGGGCCCCAGTATCCGGGGGGCGAGCCCTATCACCCAGCCGGGCTGGTCCCATATGCCCGCCGGGGTCCCGGTGGGGTGGATGGGGGTTTGGTGGTCGGGTACGCCTACCGCCCCCGCCCGGTTGGGGGGGGGCCCAGTTGGTCGCTCCTCTTAACTCACTGCACTAGTTTTGCACAATACACTTCAGACATAGAGGGCACATAACATACTTTGGGGGGGAGTGGGGCAGGGTGGAAACACCATCTTCGCCTTGCAACTCCCCTCCAATTTTAATGCACCACACAACTGGGGGGGGGGGGGGCATCGGTTGGGGCAGTCCGCAGTATGGAGCAGTGCTGCGGCCCCCTGTCCGTGTGCCCCCCATTAATTTATTTTAATACACCACATACGCTCATTGACATGCCTGGGAGGCGGGTGGATCGGAGCAGAGGGGGATATCATTTCCCTCTGCTCCGGTTCACCTGCCCCCAATTTTAATGCACCACACACACACACACACTACTCTACCCCTAAACCTTGAGTGTGACCCGTTTAGGGGTAGAGTTCGCCAGTCGGCGAGCTGGCGAACTCAGTAACAGGGTTAGTCTGTCACTTAGAACGTTGGGGTGACGACCGGGGCCTCTCCCCGCTGGGCCTGGGGTTCGGGGGTGCCGCCCGTCCTCAGGTGCCCCCGGTGTTCCGTCCCTCCGCGTGGTGGAGGGTGGGGTAGGCGCGGATGCCCTCTCCGCTCCGCTGCCCGGCCCCTCTTCGGCGCCGGGGCCTGGGTGTGGGATGTCCCCGTGGTCGGGGACTGGGGGGCTGCCGGTTGGTGGGGGTGGGGGCGGGGTGGCTTGGTTGGGGGGTGGTGGTGGTGGGGGGGTGTCTGGGGATTTGGGGACCTGGGGGCAGCTGGGGCTGGGTTGGGGTGGATGGCGGGGGTGGGTGGGGTGTGGGGGGGGGTTGTGGGGGGAGCGGGGGTTGTGGGCCGGTGGGGTGCCTGGCGGGCCTGCAGTGCCCCGTCCTGCTGCGTTGGGTTGGGGGCGCGGGCCGCGTTGGGGTGGGGGGCGCTCCTGCTCCTGGGTTTGCTCTCCGGCCGGTGGCCCCTGCGGGGCCCGGGGGTCGTCCTTTGGCGCTGCCGCGGCCTGGGGGGCCCTGAGGTGTTGCGCTCGCTCTGTCCTGGCGGGGGTCGACGGCTCCCCTCTTTGGTGGAGATTTTTATGCATGCCAGACCCACCACACCAGCATCTATCGTAACTCAGACACAATCTGCTTCTCCCTCAGGTCATTGAATCGGTGGATGCTGGTGTCTGGGATCTCACTCTGCTTCGTCTGTCCTTCCTACCTTTCCTCAGTCTTTCCTTTGGGCCCTTGAGGTCTCCCTGATTTGTTGGAGTTTGGATGTCTCTGGGGTTGGTGAAGGACTCTGGTTGGTGGCCCGGTGAGTGATGTCTGGTCGGTGCTGGACTTCACGTTCCTTTCTTTTCTTTGGTCCTTCTTCGGGTCTCCTGACGGCCCCACGACTCTGGCTGGATTCTGAAGTGTTTGGTTTAGGTGAACGGTATGGGATTTTTATTTTTTTTTTTTACACGCACGCACGCACGCACACACACACGCGCACAAACACACACCCACATACAAAAAAAAAAAAAAGGAGAACAATGATGATGACATATCAAATGATCAATACTGAGCTCTCCAAGAAAAAAAAGAAATGTTCAGACGTAGCAGCCCTATCATGTCAACATGCTAGAAAAGTAAGCAGAGCTGCAGTGTTACGGCAGCATTTACCGTTGATATAATTAAGCATACTTGGGTTCCTTGAAAGGTGTTGTATTCAATTTTGATTATTATTATTATGTTTCTGATAGCCGAGACATAGTTGAATGTCTGTGATAGGCGGACAGTCAAGCTTCAAGATCTGACGTGTTAATAATAATAATAATAATAATAATAATAATAATAATAATAATAATAATAATAATAATAATAATAATAATAATAATGGATTTGCCTTCCACCTGAGCAAGACCAATTTGAAGAGTGTAATTGAGCGGCTTGTTTTTGAAGTGCTGATTTCACCAGGGACGATTCAATGGAAAATTTAAATATTTATGGTGCTTGCTTTTTTTCCCTCCAGACCCTAAACTAATTTCAGTGACGTTATCCCAAACGATTCCCTTTTCCAAATAGAATGAATGTCTGCCGGACCCCCCCCACCACCAACACCACCCTGGGCACCGAGTTTGGCTCTCCTCTGGTGACCTTTCCCTTCAGACTGAGTCACGTAAGATCAACCTGTGCTTTATTGGACCTTTTGAGATTGAGAAAGTCATCAACCCACTGTCGCAGTTTGGGGATATTATACCCCTCCAGCCAAAACCCCCTCCTCTCTTAATCAGTGATGGTCACAGACATGCTCTTTTGGAGCGGAAATGGATAGCATGCTGTTATCTAGTAGTGTCTCATTACTCAAACATAACCCAATCAAACATTATATACTTACCTTTGTGGAAATGTCTTTCACAAACCCAATAACGGAGGTTTGGTTCCCAGTCAGTCCCTTCACAAGTGAGCATTAAGTCACCAGGCATTGAAGCCAGACTTTGTGTGTCCATATTTAAAAAATAAAAACCTTGAAACATTGCAGATTACACCTCTGTAAGCAGTCTAACAAAAACTTGCAGACAGCACAATGGCACATAGTACCTCATCGTTTTAAAGCCAACAAAAGCACAAAGGTTGATGAAAAGGGGTTGAAAATTACAACAGAAGAATTGGGGGAAGCAGCACAGGGGGAAAAAAAGACTAAGAAGTGTCTTTCATGTCAGCCCAATTGGAGCTGTATGAAGCAGCATCAATCGCTTTCTACTGCATGGTGGGAATGCACATTTGTGTTAACGACATACGGCCTCAAGAAGTTGGTTAGTGAAGAAAGAAAGAAAGCCCAATCTGAGTTTGCTTGTTTTATTTGGGCCATCACTCATTGAAAATGGCTCCCAGCTATCTCATCATGAACAGAGCTGCAACAATACATTGCCAACAGGACACAATTTATCGCTCACATACTGTTATAACCTTCCATCTCCACCACACTCCCTCGCCTCCTTTATTTGCAAATCTACTGGCAGATGAGCGCTATCTCATTCCATCTGGTGTCTAAGTGAGTGGCGCTGCCTTTCTATTCCACATTTCATATTTCATTACTTTATTTTTCCTTTTGCAAGATTGGCATACCAGTAAAGCAGAATTGGGTGATATAGCCTGAAAATAGAACATCAGAAATCATTTTGGGGTTGATTGGAGGTACACTGTAAAAAATAAAAAAGGCAGTTGGGGAGCCAGAAAAATACTGTGAAATAACAGAAAATTACTTTCTCATTAAATAATATTTGTGAAATTAATTTTTTAATGTATCAGTCAATCAAAATATGTATTTCTAAAGGAGTTATAATGGAGAAATATTGTGTGTTTTTACAGTTAAAGTGATTTCCCGTTATTTTACATTTTACATGTAAATTCATAGTTTATTTTTGTGAATTAAATGTTATTTTTAATAAACAGTTATTAGTTGTTGTTTTTTTACAGTGTACATAAAATGGTGGCATGTGTGTGCTGATTACTATTTAACATGAGTCTGAATGTGATTGTTTAAGCTGTGTTGGAAATGGCGGATTCTTACCATTTGCGTGTTCATGCCGTTGATTAATAAACATACATGAGATCAGTGAATTCAGGCATTTTCTCTACAGTTATTCACGACATCGCCGACAGGAGAAAGATAGTCACCACCCGCGCCATCTTGAATTCTCGACTGTGTCGTTTCCATGCCTCGCCAGTAGCTAATATCCTTTGTCCTTCAAAACGTTACCTCCCAGAGTCACATGACTACGCCCCCATTGGCTACCATGATGTCTCAATCAACCATGCTAGTAGAAATTTAAAGGGAAAGAGAATTGTCATACAAAACTATAGTGAGTAAATCAAAGGAATTTTGTCCAATTCTAAATAGTTATAACTAAATCAAAACAGTTATAATTAAATTGAAACAGAATATTTCTTTCAGCTGCTAAAAGAAACTTTTTTTTATCGAGTTGTATAGGTTATAGGCCTCAATGGAGGAAACATATTTGAAATGATTCATCTTGGTCTTCTTTTTTATATCACAAAAAAACAGCATTTGACCAATAGTGTGTCTAATTTTTATATCCACTGTTAACCAAAAACACAAACATATCAGGAAGATTAATTGACTCTGTAGTGGGCCTGCTGAGGTTGAGCGCACGCATGTCCTCGAGTTGCCTTTAACAGCATAAATGTGGCCATTTTCACCCCTACTGCCGGCTGACGCTAACTCACTTGGAGGTTTCTTCCAGCAAGTCAACCTTCTCACCCGCCCCATCAGCAGCACCTTATCCCAAGCGGGCAATATTTCAGGGCCTGCGTGACGCAAAAGAGAGGGCGGCCAGCAGTGCTGTAAGATAAGGACTTGTGACTTCTTGCAGCTCCCCTGCTCTAAATGCTGCCATTTCCTCTCCAGCTCCATACATGCATAATGCACATCATTTGTCATGCACATGGAAATGCTGAAGCAGATCGCAGCCCTGTGGAGCATGCTCTGTAAGGCCCATGTGATCAATTATGCATCATGTATTTTATTACAGTTAAGTGTACGACGAGCCCACTGACACGAACGTACACTTCTGTCGATGCCATCTTTAACATTGCAGTCCAAGTCCAAGAAAGATTGAAATTACTCTCGCTGCAATGATCTTAACTAATTACAGACCCTCCTGAAATGCCTACACACCTGTCAAGTGTGAAATTAAACAGCCAAGACCAATTTTTGGGTGGCAGACGATTTCTGGAAATGTGTCTGGAAGTGACATCGCTCTTCAGCTCATTTACATTACAGCTCGCACGCAATGAGTTTGCCTCAATTTGAAGTCTTGGCAGCCAGGCTGGAAGATGCTTCGTTTTCAAGCAACGTGTGGACGACAAGATGGAAAAGTTGGTTTTGAGTTGGTGGAATTCTTAAAGGGGACATACGTGTTATCATGGAAAATAGACTTTTCAAAGTCTTAGAAATAGATTTTTGTATGGAGCGCCTGCCCTCTCATCAATTATTTTGTACTTGTATTCATTTGACTCATTTGTTAATTGATGTATAACAAAAAAACTAATATTAGTAAAATAAATAGGAATGTTCAATACCACTTTTTTTCCGACTGATATCAGTATGAATACTCAATTCTTGAGAAGTCACTGATGCAGATACCAAGTACCGATACCACTAGTACTTTTCATACATAAAACTTCCCCAAAAACAATGACAGATAATTTTGAAGAAATATCTTTATATCCCAATAAAACATATTTTCCGTTAAAATTGCACGAAATTATATGCAGTGCTTTTCAATTATCTTTTGTTACACCTCCATATAGGAAGATGAAAATATTTTTGTACGCCCCCTCAATCCTCCACTTTGACTAAATAGAATAATTTGTCCATAAAACTGTTAACAGTATACATTTAAATGGGATTTTATCCCCATTAACATTAAAGAACACAAAAAAGGAACTATACATCTTCTGAATAACTTTATTAACATTGTTACGCCCTGTGCATTCTGACAATGAGAACGCCACTGCCACCTAGTGTAGCGGATGCGCAATTACACATTATTCTAGTATGGCCAAAATACAAAAAAAAAAGCCGTGGGGGTACACTGCACCCCTACTGGGGGGCCCACCCCACTATTGGAGAAGGGCTGAATTAATGGCAATGTTTCTATTTTTCTCATTTTAAATTTCTAATTCCTGATTGTAAAACAGCCCCTATCGGCCATTGTTGTGACTGACGATACCTTGGTCTGATACCACTTAAAATACCAATTGGTATCGGTACTCGCTCAACCCACAAAATAAACCATTTTACATCCTGTTTTTAAGAAAGAATTGGTTACTGTACATAATTCTAAATAGTACAGTGGAACCTTGGAGTTTGAAAGTCTCGGAACTCGTACAAATTGGACTTCAACCAAAAAATCTGAGTAAAAAATGCCTCAGAGTTTGAACTCATTTTCGTAGTTCGAACACCCAAGCAAAGCAAGCCAAGCTGAACGTACCTTGAAAACGGGTAGCCGAGCGAAACCGAGCGAAGCCGAGCAATTCTGAATGCTCACGTTGCGGTAGTTGAAACGATGCACCGCTCATTTCCAGTCAGATCGTGAATACTCCCGGAGGTGCTGCATACTCGTGAGTGCATTTTGATTTTTTCCACGGCAATCTTCTTCGCCATGGGCCCAAAGAAAGACAAGAGTGCCAGTGGCAGCAAAGAAAAACGTACAGTGCTACGAACCACAGTGGAATTAGGAAGGGGATTATTGCGCCGCTGTAACTACTGTGACTACTTTTGTAAATACTGGCACGAGGATCCCCCTTAGCTGTTCAACAATGTGCCTGACGTTAAACAACGCATGCAAGGGCCACTTAGTAGTCTAACAATATTCCCAATGTAAAATACACAAACTCAGCACTGAACTAAAGCAAGCATTAACATAGCATTTATCATCCACTGATGCCATCACATCACAACAAAAAAGGTATGTTTTTTTTATAGTATTGTTTAAATACTGTACAGGGTGTAAAAGTAAAAAAGCATAAAAATAAATTAAAATAGGAATTTTCTGTTTTTGGAGCTTGGGAACGGATTAATTGCATTTACATTATTTCCAATGGGGAATTTTTTTTCAGAGATGAACAATTCGGACTTTGAACACTTCGCAGGAATGAATTATGTTCAAACTCCGAGGTACCACTGTACAAATAAAAATGAGCATTTATCATTGCCTGTTTTAAAAATCAAATGTGGCCCTTCCGTACAAAAGTGTGCAGAAGCCCGGCAAATCAACATCTAAGGTAAACAATTCACTTATCGGTACTGAAGCTAAGCCTGGTTCCTTCTTAATCAATTAGTCATCCTTCTCTCTGAAAGTGGAGCTGTGATGTATCACTCAAAGACTAACAAATGGCTCTAATCAAATCAAACGTGGCGGCAAGTATTTTGTGGCCCATTTAGATTGAGTTGGGTCATCAGAAATCTGCTGAAGGCAAGAAAGAGTAAGTGACTGACAGAGAGATGACGATAGGACGAGTGAGGCATGCATCTTCTACCAGCTCGTTCTACCCGGCAACGAGCTCTTCCTCCCCGAGGGACATCTTTGGCTTCTCACACATACCCATAAATATCTTGGCAAGGAATGTGCAAACAGCACGGCTGAATTATCCCTGAAGGAGAATAAAGCTGTCATCACCTCTAAGCATGTCAATGTGTTGCCTGGGATGAACAGCGCTAATACGTATAATCTGCTCGTCATTCATCCGAGATCGATGCACAGCAGCATGGGAGGAATTGAGCTGGCTGAGGTCCTATGCAGGAATGGCACTAGAGCCCCGTAATGTTGCCTAGGGAATTAAAAATCCTCTCAAGAGTGGTCAGAAAAGTTATGCGTAGCTCCTCTGTGAGTGTAAAAAGTCAGCTTCGAACAACAGAAGCGACATAAATCGATTGAAATAAATACACTTGATTTAATCGGAATGATGAATTAGCCACCCAACTCTCATTGAAAAGCGCATTCTGCAACAGAAAATGGAACGATCCAAAAGTCAGACAAATGATCAGTCCTTGTTGCTTGTCACTGTTTCAAAGAGGAATGTTGATAAAAGGTCAAACGCGGAGAGCGGCTGCAAACGGTGTGAAGAACAGTGATGGGAGCCATCTGCTTTGCTGTCATCGCTGCTGTCTGACAGCACTTTTGCTTCTTGTGCTCTGCATGCAAATGGAACAGCAAGGAGACAAGTCTGACCTCAGCATTCTACCCGTACAAGCATCGGCACTCTAGCATGTGCTCAGGATTCTTACCATGGATTCAGTCAATAGTTGAAAAAAATATATATACAGGAACCCCGCTCCAATTCATGATTTGCTATTTTCCAAGATCATTTTTTTTTGCGGGGGAGGGGCTACATTTTCCCTGGGTTAATTGTTAGCAGAAGACACACATTTGTATTTTGTTTTTCAACTTCTGAGTTGCGAAGTTAAATCTAATCAATTGTAAACTGTAATTTTTAAGGGAAACATAAAATGAATTTGAAATTATACAGTGTTTTGGGGTATTTTTTTTATGGTAACTAGGGCCTGGCGGACATTAACTCTTTTAAAATTGGCCGTTTTTTAATTTTTTATTTTTTTAACATGGGCACATTGCTACCATTGCAACAACAGACAAAGATAATGATGTTCAAACACCTGTCACAAAAAAAAGGCAAATAATTGTACAATTTTTGCAGATTTTTCTCTATGTAGTTAAACAAATACTGAAGGACAAAGTTATAAAATAGTCAAATGTTCTGCCTGTAATTCATATATTTATTGTTGTGTTATGGTCTTTTAAGCCCTTCCACAGTTAACTATAGGCATATAATGATGAAATCTTACCTTTGACACAATCGCGATGTAATTTCTTATGAAATATTAGTTATTTCGGTGGCTATTTTTCTTTCCCGGAAGTCAAACGCTCGGTTCAGTAAAACCCCGCCTCTCCCCCTGTGGCTGCTGCGCCCCTCTCATGAGCCGGCTGCTTCGCGCAACGTCCACGAAACATACAGATAGGTTTTAAGCCAATTTTTAAAATGGACTCTAAATTTCAAGGGCTGCTAGATCTCTGCGTTTGGTCACGCAAGCCATCAATTCTTGAATAAACATTTGAAACAAAACGGGTCCTTGCCGCAAGAAATCGTGGAAGGGGAGGGGAGCAGAGAGGTTAGAGGAAAGGAGGAGGGAAAAAAAGCATCACACCATGTTGCTAATGGGGCGAGCGCGCTATCCACTACACCATCCATTCATTTAAATGCATCAGCGCAAATGTTTTACTTGTAGTTTACACCAGTGTCGGCCAATGGATTTTAAGACAGCCAATTGTCATTTCATTGCACTTTGGCATTGCTAATGTGAAGAATAATTGATTGGTTTGAATTCATTTGGACAGAATGTTTATTGATAAAGCCTACTTTTGTCATTATCCCATGGAGGGAGGTCTCAGAGAAAGTGGGCGTGTGTTTAAAGGGCAGTGCGGGGATGGGGCCGCACGCAATGACGTCAAACTGTGCCAAGTTGTGTGTACTTGGAAAGCAGAATAACCTAGAATTTCTCATACAGAGGCGAATGGAGAAAAACGTTGCAGTCCCTTTAAAGATGGGGTCTTAAGTTTTGACCGTTTGTGTTTGTAAACAAACATTTCAAAACGGACCCCTCACATGGCTCCACCCCCACTCTTCTCATCAACATTGCGCCTGCCTTTAGCGACACGCCCCCCTGCTCTGTGATTGGCTGGAGGGTTAAACATGGACTTGCGCCCAGAAACGTCCTTCTTATGGCAAAAAACAACAAAATGACAAAAAATGACTGGGGCGGTGGTGGCTGATGACAAAATCACCACCACACAATAACAGAAGCCTCGAGGTGTTGATTGAAAAGGATTTCATGTGTATACATCCAGTGTTTATAAAGTATTTATTTCTGAGTAAAAACTTAAGACCCCACCCTTAAGGGACCCCAAAAAATATGTTATTTTATTAATCAATGTGTCAATCAATTATCAGAAACGTATTCTGCCAAATGTCGAAATCGACATTTGCCTTAAAAAAAAAAAATCCAATATTGGTCGTGCCCTAATTAGGGATTTAACGATATCCAAACATCAAAATACGTTATTATCACGATATTGTGGGAAGGTTGGCAATACAAAAAAAGGTCACAATATTGTAAAAAAACAAAATGCTTATATTAAAACACACACACACACACACACAATATTGTGCTTTTGAATATTACAGCAATGAAAAATATAAAAATATTAAAAATATTCAACATAAAAAAAATATATAAATATAATATATATATATTGAGGCACTTAGTTGCAATTGCAAGCACACATTGAGTTCCTCTACATATTGACTTGCTTCACAAGCATAAAAGGTTCCCCTTCATCTGACCATGAGTATGGATTTTAAACATAGAAGGGCCAAAATATGCCTTGTGAAAATTAAACTGCACTAAAAAATTTGCCACCAGGGGGTGCTAGAACTGCACAAATGGAAATCAACCTAACTTTTTTAGTAGATGTGCTGCTTTTAATATCGTGACATGACGACAACGATATATTGTGGCAGTTTTAATATCGCAATATCACGATATTGCTGTTATTGTTACATCCCTAGCCCTAATGGTAACTATTAATAGGCAAATCTAAACATTTTTAGGGTAGAGGCTAGAGTTGGGCGTGAATTAGTAGTAATTTTGCGCTACTCACAGCAGAGTTCAGTCCTTCAGTCAACGACACTGCTACTATATTTGTCATTTTGACTCCATAAAACAAATTTTGTTTAATTTCTCTTTTATCGTGTTTTTATATTTATTTATTTTTACAATAAAGTGATATTTTTTTCCTTATTGTTAATGTTGAAAACTGTTTGTTTTTTTTAATGGGGAAAATTGGTACTTAAATTATTACTTTTTTAATAGAAAATACAACAGTTCCTAACAATGATGACATACCCCATAATCAAGAAAAGTCACCTGTAATTTATTTCATTTATCTTTCTTGTTAAGGGAGCGTGTGGCTGAAAATGAAGCGCAACCAATTGAAGAATACAATGCAGTTATGCCTCATTACTCTGCCAATTATTCAGTTGATCATCATTTCCTCACCGACTGCAGTGCAAGACCGCACGCAGTGTGCTCCTAATCACCCGGCTGCCTGTACTGTACTGCTTCTCAGCAAGTGTAAGATGTGAGCTGTAACAAGCTTCCAGCTCCCTCCACCCCCTCCTCTCATGTGAGTGCAGTGTGTAGCGCGAGTCAAATAATGAGCAGTAAAGCTGACTGTGATGCATGTGCTTCGGGGGCAGAAGTAGAAGACGCAGAATGCAGTCAGAGAGGAACTGGCAGGTGTAATCCTCATAAGTGCGTATTGGATGTAACTCTAAAAAGGAGCGGGGGAGGGAGGCTACTATAAAATGCCGTCACCATAGTAACACCCCCATTTGGTTGTAACCTCCCCCCAATTTACCAAATTGAAAATATATGAAACTACCTTTCTTTTCCCTCTCTTAGAAAAGAACTGAGGACACAGAGCAAAGGAGAATCATTCTTCACATTTGTACGACGATGAAAGTCCTGTTTTAAAACACCTGCATGCAATGTGTTTAATAGGAGTGTTAGTGTGACACAGTATAATGGATGCATTCTGCACACTTATACTGTACTATATTTGCAAAGGAAAATCAAATCGGAAAGATCAAAGATTGTCATTTAATATGCATAGCACAATACCAAGAAAAAGAGGCATTAAAACAGACCTAAGATATTAAATACGTATTTAATAAATAAATAAATAAACAAACGAACAACTACGGTGGCATTCTCTGGATAATGCAACTGGCCTACATAGCTTGCCTTCTCGCCTATACTGCCATCGTGTGGACAAGCATGGCATGTTGATCATTGCTATTTTGTGAGTCAAGTCAAGTCAACATTATTCATAAAGCGCTTTCAAGCAGCCTTAGCTGTCACAAAGCGCTTTACGGGCTTATTGTGATTTCAAAGTGTGATGAAATGTCGTTTGACTACTATCTGCCTGGTTTGTATGCTTGTCACAGGCAAACGCAATAGAATACGTCATTAGTTTTCACCAAGGAAGTGTTGCACTGCGAAAATATTAATAATTATTAATTATAAAATAAAATAATGATTATATTATTATTATCATTCATTTTATATATATTATAATGCTCCGATGTTCACAATTGTCCATGCCGACAACACGTAAAAATTGGTATATTTTTTTTAAACCACTTACACTAGATAAAAAAATACAATAAAAAAACAAACATTTTAGCATCAAGGTTGCAATGCATGTTGAAAGACACAATTTCAGAGCATTCTTTCATCTATTTAAAATATGTCTTTATATAAAATGTCCAAACACTTGAGGGAAGACATTGTAACGTCCCCACGCAAACACACACATCTTTTGAGTCAACGTTTAAGCAGAAATGTCCAATTGCTATTTGATGACGTCCCAAACGACTATAGAGGGTTGTCACCTTTCTGGTAAAAATATTGTTCTTCTTCTATGTTCAATAAATGTTTAAAAAAAAAACAAAAAAAAAACAACCCCTTTGTGCTAAAAAAAAAAAAAAAGCAACATATCCCACAATCCAACACGGCTGGCCATATTGGTGGGGACGCCTCTATTTGAGTAAACGCAATAAAAAAAAATAATAAAAAAATACTACATTTTATTAATGGGGTGACACGGTGCACTAATGGACATCTGAGTCTTATTAGTATTAGACAAGTACTAGCTGTCAACTACACTCTAAAAAGAGAATTGTTGAGCCAATTTAATGACAAATTTAATTTTTGGGCGAACTTAATAAAATTGCTTCAATTGGTAGCCCACGATTGAATCAAGTTAATCCAAGTAATCTAAGGGAATATATTAAGTTTAATTAATATATTATATTATTAATATTATAATATATTATTAATAAACTTAATACATTCACATTTGATTAACTTAATTCTGTCAAAAAAGCCATTTTAGGTCAAATAGCAAAAAATCTGTTTATTCAACATTGATATTCGTGTTTAACACACAATAGCAATGGTTATTATTCTTGGGCCTGAAAATTTATATTAACATATCGTTCATAAAAAAAAACTAATAAACTGATAATCATATATTCCTAGAAATATATGAGAAGCAAAAATGTATTATTAGGGCATCCCTTGGAATAATATATCATAAGTCCCTAAAAGGTTGTATTATTAATCATGTTTCGCCATCCTAGGGATTGCGAGTGCAGCTTAGTTTACACAACAAAAATCAATACATTGATTTGCCCTCAAATCGTATATAAAACCAAAACAAAATATCTGCAGTGTTTTTTTTATTATTATAATTAAAATTCTCAAAAGAAAAAAATTGCGCTTACATTTTTTTCATTTCTTATCCGGGTCATGTTAAAAATGTTTCACATGAATATCAATCAAAAGGGAGATGGCCACAAATTTGTCAATGCACAGCACACATGCACAATTTTGTCCAAGCTGCAATGGTCATCTCCAGGTTTAGTTATTAAATAGTCAATTGGACAAATGCCACCAAGAATGGCATACTTTAGTCTCACAGTTCCAATTACTCTCTCAACATGTATCTTTACATTCGCAATCTTCTTCGTGGACTCTAGCCTAGGTCTTTGTTGGGTACCCAGTCTGGATCAGTTTCATCCCAAAGATGAGGTTTACCTGTTAATAAAAGATACAAATGTAAAAGCATGACCCACTAGACATATTGCATACTAAACATTTCCTTGCACTAACTCGTAAGTAAATGAGTTTATGATTCATCAATTAAGATTTCATTATAAAATCATTATAGACTGCATGTTAAATATATATAGCTGAAGCCCTTCACCCCATACAGTATGTCAAACAAAAACTTGTTCAAAACAAAAACGGCGCAGGTGGTAGCAGCCTAAACTATTCCTAACATCATGAACGTTACGAGGAAGTAAACCAATCGGTTCACATTTCTGACTGAGCATTTACCGAAACATTATCAGAAAACGAAAAACACGGCGCCCCAAAACAAGCGCAACTTGTATCATCAGAGCAGTTCTGGTAAGCTTGGTCACGCCTGTGAGGCGCATTGATGACGTATTCAAAATGCGACTGTGTTGTGTTGTGGTAAGGAAGGGGTGTGTCGTGTAAGCTAAATTGAAAATGGCGCGGGACGCGAGTAAAGGTTGCTAGTTGTCGCCAGACTCGCCACCGATGCGAGAAATAAACGTCGTACTTTACTTAACGGACCTTTAGCGGATTTTATTTCAGAACGCTAAAACATGGCGCCGCGAAACTATTAGCCAATCAAGCCAAGAGACAGTTTTCTACTGGTGCGTCTGCTACGTCAAATGGGATAATGTCCAATGGCAAGATCATCGCCAACACTCCTCTGGCTGTAGACTTCTGGCATGTTCGCAGATGTCCAGAGAGCAGACTCTTCTTCCTGTCGCACATGCACAGCGACCATACAGTTGGCCTGACGTCTACATGGGCGGATCGACCCATCTACTGCTCCCCGATAACCGCTTCGCTGCTCAATAGCAAGCTGCAGGTGAGACGTTTTTTTCATCTATGTTGGCGTCATTGCTGGACAGCGTGTAGCTGCACACGTTGGGTGAATTACCTACTTTTAATGAGACACGGTGCTATTTTTCCCAATGAAAATGTAAAACCATTATCATGTCTCGTAAAGACTTGTTTGTGGAGTGTTTTCATTAAAATACACTAAGGCAGTGTTTTTCCACTATCCAGCCTGTTTTCCTTGTCTTCCAATTCCAACGCTGGCTTCTCCAGAGCTTGCTCATGAGCTGTCATTGGAATCGGCTGCGTGTCGAATAGAGAGACATGGAAAACTGTCTGGATAGTGGGCCCCGAGGACCAGGGTTGAGAAACACTGCACTAAGGAACAAGAACTCTAGACATATTTTTGCAGCCTGCGACTTGCAATGGTAAATTTGTCTCGTTATGGAGACATTGAGCTGTTTGAGCTGCTACTTAACTTGCACCACATAACGTTCAGCAAATGACAATTCCCCCCCCCCCCCAGTAGATTGGCTTTTAAAAAAAAATCAATTATGGAGGGACGTACAGTTCTTGGTAATTAATGTGCCATATTTTTCCACTTTGTAATGAGTGTCTTCTCTTCACTGTGTTTCATTGTATTTTTAATATATTGTGTTCTTCTCTTGACTGAAACACACACACACACACACACACATATATATATATATATATATATATATATATATATATATATATAAACTATGTGCTGTAACCTGGAAAAACAACAACCTAAAAGTGTCTGGAAACATACTTGAACAGCTGAACTATGTGGGGGTTGATCGGAGGTCACTAACAACAGTCGGGTGAACAATAACTTAATTTGGGTTAAAATTGGACCAATCTACCACTTGGGTCAATTTTATGCAACTGTCCGTGTTGTTTTGTTCCCCCAATTTTTTTTGTATTGTTCTGTACGAAACAACTTATTATTATTTTTTTTAATTTATACCGGTACACAAAATGCCCAATTTTTAGGGTTGTTTTACACAAAATGTGTGTTTTTTTTTAATGATGCAGCTTTTGAGTTTGAATTGTGCAATACAACACAGCAAGTTGGGTCAAATTGACCCAAATAGTAGATCAAACCATTTTTGACCCAAATTGGGTTATTTTTGGCCCAACTCTTTTTAGAGCTGTATTATCTTTTTTTTATCACAAAAACCTGACATTTGAACATGGGTGTATACTGTAAATTTTTTACATCCGCTGTAGCTGAATCATAATCATTATGATTTTTATTAATCGTGATTCTCCCCCCCTTGCGTGCAGGTGAAGGAAAAATTTATCCACCCATTGGAGGTGGGTGAGTCATACCTCCTGCCCCTGGATGACATTGGCAAAGAAACCATGACGGTCACACTGATCGACGCCAACCACTGTCCAGGCGCTGTCATGTTCCTCTTCGAGGGCTACTTTGGCACTATACTATACACTGGTAAGTGTCTCAGCGTACTAGGAATGAAACAGTATATGATAAAGTGGGTTTGATTTTTAAGCATATTACCATTTCAATTCTTCATTATCGTTAACATACTGTAATGTGGTCTGCTGTCCATGGTGAGAGAGAGTGAGCAGGTGAGTGACAAACTGTTTAGTCCACTATCCACTATAGTACCCAATATATGTAGTGAGATGGCTATTTTGTAGTGCTGTTTGAATGTGTAGTCGCCCGGTGTCTATTTGAATTCTTTGCACTTGTTTTGAAAACTGGGCATAAGCATCTACCATATATTTACTGGTTATACTTGTATTTGATGTCCAATTCCCCCTCTTGACTCACTGTGAGAAAGTTCAGCACTCAGCTGCAGATTGATTGTCAGTCATAAGAGGACCTTACTGATAATCATCATGATTTTTTTTTAATGATAATCATGTTATAAAATTTCCATGTTTTCATTGTTACAAAATATAGACACACAAAAAGGGTTTCTGGTCCATCTTTAATTGCTCACCCCTTTCGAAATTTCAGGTGACTTCAGATATTCCCCGTCAATGCTGCGTGAGCTGTTCCTGGCAACCAGCGATATCGATGTTCTGTACTTGGACAACACCAACTGTGACCCCAACCGCATCATCCCCTCAAGAATGCAAGCTACACAACAAATCAAGGAAGTCATCCGCAGCCACCCGGACCACAATGTTGTTTTAGGTAGCTTTTTCCACTACTTCTTTAAAGAGATACTTGACTCATTGAGACAAAAACAATTTTCCATAATTAATTTGATAACTTTATTATTTTTCATGTACAATTAATACTTTTAAAAACAAATGTTTCCACTTGCTGTCAACTGAAGATGACATCACCTGTGCTGAGGAAATGGGTAACGATCAATCAGGCTCACCTGTTTTCTTGCTTTGGTCAACAAACTGAGCCGTGATTGGTCATTACCGATTTCCACAGCACCGGTGATGTCATTTTCAGTCGACAGCAAGTGGCAAAATTAGTTTTAAAGGTATTAATTGTTTATGAAAAATAATGAAGTTATCACATTGATTATAGACAAAATATTAAAAAAGTAGGGGTGTCAGGTGATTAATTTTTTTAAATCATAATTATGACTTCAATAGAGAACTCACGATTAATCGCACATTTTATAACTGTTTATAACTGTTCTAAATACTATTGGTAACATAAACGTGGGAGAAAAAAAGTTAAACGAATAGAAAGATGGCTGCATCTTTTAGTCATTGATACAGTAATTTCATAATAATTCATAAAAAGATGTACTGTTCTATAAAAGAGTGTTGTTGATTTGTGTTGAGGTGAATTTTTGCCCACTAGATGGCATCATTGCATTTTTAAGACAATGGTGACAGCTCAGTGCATTTTTATTTTCATATTAAGAGCTATCTAATCTTTAACATCTGTTTAGTTTTTTTGAACATATAAACACATTACAAGTATAAAATACAATATAAAATGTAAAGGAAGAAAGAAAATAATTTGTCAATAATATCATAATTTACATGTTCAAAGGAGTAGGAAGAAGTACAATAACCTATCTAGTCTTATTCCCTATTATTTCTATCATGTTGATATACTAATAAGTTGTTCTTTTAATAACGTGAATAAAATTAAACAATAGAAAAAAACATGGTTATCTTAAGTGCACAGATAATATTAGTATGACTTGTAAGTCCGAGTGAGAGAGTGAGAGAGTGAGTGAGTGAGTGAGTGAGTGAGTGAGTGAGTGAGTGAGTGAGTGAGTGAGTGAGTGAGTGAGTGAGTGAAGCCCTACATATACAATACAATAAATTCCCAAACATTAGTTGTTGAACATGTGGGCACATGAACACATACAGTACATGCCCACACAAGTTTATTTACATATATTTGTAACATCATCTTTTTAAATACAGTAATTGATTCACATTTTTTCAGTTCATTGTCATAATTGTTCCACGGAAAGTCACTTGTGCCCTTTAACCCATAGAAAAAGCTCTCTTTGATTTCGAATAACTTCTGAATACTGTGGCAAAGTTGATTATTGTATACTTTGTACATTATTTGAGCTGTTTGAAATTCGACGAGGTCATAGAATTTGAGAGCATAAATTTAATGAATAACGGATTTGTTGGTTCTATATAAGGTGAGCGATTAATTATTCGTATGGCTCTTTTTTTTGTAGTTTAAAGACAGATTGTGTATTAGTTTTGTATGTATTTCCCCATATTTCGACACAATAAATCAGGTATGGTAGTAGTAATGTACAATATAATGTATACAATGACTTCTTATTCAGAAGATCTTTGTTTTATACAAGATAACTTGACCCCGGTCTCCACAAATATATGCATTATTATTAAATTCATGATTGCTAAATTTTGACGTGGACGTGTCTGCTGCCTTGCAACTGGAATTACCCTAGTACAGACTTTGCAAGTAAGGGCTGGTCATTAATCGCACGTTAAAACAAATTGTGGCATTAAAGCAACACACAATAGGATTTGAACCTTCAATTCATATTTTCATAATTCTACTGATTGACTTACAGCTAGATTAATGAAACCTTTGTCATGGCCTGAGGGGGTCTGTATCATTTTTACTGGCACTAAACAGCTCTGAGGTGGATGGTGTGAACTCTGCCACACACACACACAAAGAACTACAAACGTGCAGACTGCTTTACGGCATACGTCCTTTCCCCAGTCGTTCCAGACGGAGGTCAAGTCAAACGTCTACGCGCGATTACTGTTATCACGCGGAAGCTACAAAACACCCCAATAAACGAAGATTTTTGTCTGAGGCGACAATAATAATAATAATGATGATAAAAAGCCTACCTGGATGTGGTTAAAAGCACAGTACAGGATTTTCACTCGCTGGCGAGGCAGACGGAAGACGGGGGGATTTCCAAACGCCTTTGCTCGGACTCGGCTCTTTTTAGAAGCTAGCTTTCCATGCTCAAATCAAAAAATATTATGCTAATGTTAGCTATTGGAAAATTGTGTGGTAGTAGCAATAAATAGCCATCAACTTGATAGTTCGCCTTTCCACCCGGCCAGCCACGCAACACTCAAAAGTTGTGTTCTTTCTTGTTTACGAATGATTGTGAATGCATCGCGGGGTGGGATGGGGTGAGCGCAGCCGTTTGTGTGTACAATAAAGAAGGTAAGATCACAACCACTGTCTGCTCTTAACATACTTGAGAAACGTTACAGTATTGTATAATAGGGGAAAAAAAATAGAAAATAGTCACTAGAAACAATGTCATTCAGTCCAACTGCGGACTCCTTGGACGTCCGGATTTCACGATGATATGCGCTTGGTCTTATGGGAAATGTGTTTCTTTCAAGGGAAAACAATACAGCTTTTGTCCAAAGGTGCCGCCATAATCAACAAAAAACAAATGCTTATTTGTGCTATTTTAAAGGAACTTTAACTCAAAATTAACACACTAATTTTGACACCCCTATAAAAAATAATTTATATTCAATCGTTCTAGACCTAAGGTCCAGTTCCAGAGTGTAATCTGTGCTGCCTTGTAGGTCTCTATGGCCTGGGGAAGGAGTCTTTATTGGTGGAGCTGGCCATGGAGTTTCAAACCTGGATCGAAGTGAGTTTTGACAGGATGGAGACCCTCAGATTGCTCAGCCTGCCCGACGTCTTCACCACTGAACCAGGCGCCGGTCGTATCCGCGTTCTGGAGCAGAGAGAGATTTCCTTTGCCTCAATGTGCCAATGGAACAGGGAGCAACCCACCTTGGCAATCTATCCCACTAGCAGGCCTCTCATCCTCTTTCACCCCAAACTTCATGTGGTGCCCTACTCGGACCACTCGTCTTATCAAGAGCTGGTGGACTTTGTTTCTGGACTCAAACCTTCCTCCCTGGTGCCAATTGTTGGGAACGGCATCCCGGGAAGCCTCTCCACATTTGTATCCGGCAAAAGGCACGACGTCCTGGTGCCCGAGTCGGTGCAACACTACATGAGGAGACTGCCGGAAAACATGCACAAATCATCAGCCAGTCTTCAGCGCCAACATGTGCGACCGTGTGTGCCCAAAGGAGTGGTGTTTGACTCTCCGGGGAGTCCAAGCAAGAAGCCCAGGGAGTGTCTGGCTCAGGATTTTTCTTCTTCTGAGGAAGAGGAGGAGACGGATACAGATAGTTTTGATTACAACCTGGCAGAATCCAGCCAGAAGCTTCCGTCTTCTAAAAGCCGCGGAAACCCCTTGGGCACATCGAGGCGCAACTTCACACGCATCATTACAAAAAAGAGGTTGATTGCGCAGCGGGTGCCGTTCAATCAATTCAGCCAGAGCAATTTCAGCCGCATGAAAATCCTGAAGAAGACCGGCGTCTGTCTAAAGCCTCGGCGGTGCACAACAGCGAGTGTGTCTAATGGAGCTTGCGCTCGTCCGGTGTGGGATGACAAGGATGACGATGACAGCAACGCGTCTGTAGCTTCATCCAGTTCATCGCAGGGTTCCCAGGCTTACATTGAACAGCTTGAAAACGAAATCTTGAAAGATGTGGTTTTCCCACCACAGGACTTTGAGCCGTGCTTCCTTTTGCAGGACAGTGACATGCTCATGCTTCCCCTCTGTCCCATACGAAAGTTAAACTTGCCGTAAGTGTTCCCAACCTTGACTGAGCCAAGGCATTCATCAAAACAAACTCACATGTCACACCACCAAACAATATCACAAAATGTATTCTGTATGGAAGAAAAACACACAATGACCACTAAAAGATTGTGACACAACTAATAATACAAAATTAAAAATAACTGATGATTAATTAACCATTGAGACTCTGGCATTGTTTTATGTTTGCGGTCCAACAGAATTGTCTTGAAAAAACTTGTGAAAATGGCCAGCACAAAAATTATGGTACCTTTAACTTAATATTTACTTGTGCACCGGTTTGTTTGGGTAAGCCCTGATGCAGAGTGCAGTTCGAGGCGTGCCGCCACGTGGGGTGGATCAAAAATTTTGACTCCGCCCACATGGATTTTCGGCCTCGAAGCACTTTCTTTCTTTCTTTGTTGTTAAACTATTTCCCTGGCGGCTTTGTGTGCCATCATATAACCCTACCACATCACAATTACAGTATTGTAATTACAGTATTGTAATCATCATTGTAAAACTTTATTGAGCAACGAAAATTAAAAACTGACGGAAACCCAAATACTAACTTCAACCGTCCAGGGATGCGCTATCTACTGGGGACATGTAGTACAGCACTTAGACCTCTTCTCAAACCAATTAGTTAGCTCCGCCCCTGCTGACTGAGGGTTGAGTGTTTTGTAATTTTCGCTGCGCCATAAGGTGTTTTGGCCCACAAGATCACCCCCCCCCCAAAAAAAAAGAATCAAAATAAAAAAAACACACACACACAATGACTGCTTGTGTGTGCATCCTCGTATGACAGACATGTTCACCCAATGTCATGTTGGTGAAACTACTTTCATCGGACACTTTTGTTTGTTGGTTTTACTTTCTGCCGGGGTTTTGTGGGGGCTTAATACTTGGTTTGGGCCGCTATAGTACTTAGATTTCAATAGGATGCATTTGCTTGCAAAAATAGTTGCGTTTTGAGCCACGTTGTTTGGGGCCATAAAAAAAGGTTCATTGAAGAAATAATAGCAATTCTAAAAGGGCATTTGCCCTAATTATGAAAATGCAAATATTAAATTATTCCCTGAGTTAACAAGCATCACACAACAAATATTTGATGTCCTTGTTTTTTAAATGGAAACAAATACCTCCCTCTGCTCCAGATTTTAAATTTTGCACAATAGTGGCTATTTTCTGTTGCAGTGTGGCCATCCTGCCTTCAGATAGCAGTGTTGTGTAGGCTATTCCAAGCAATGGCGCAATCGTCTGCGTTCCAGTGGAATTTGGAGGTTTGCCGATTTTACGCAGGAAAAAGTGAAGACTGACTGGATAAACAATTGTTGCCATGTTCTTAGTGACGGGAAAAGGTACCGTGTAATCCCATTTGTAAAAATAAATAAAAATAAAATAAAAAATCTGCATTAAAGGTGTACTCAACACTAAATCAACTTGTTGTCCGTCAAACAATGGCGGCGGCACGTTGCCACCCCCCACCTCCTGGATCCTGGATATTCAACAATATTGTCAATGCCTACTAAATAATTGTAATTGATATCTCAGCTCCTGAAGCAGAAACATAATTCCAAAAACATTTAAGAGCTTACACATATGGGGTTCACACAAACCTAGATTTATTATTATAAACCTTCAATTTGATTGATTTCATTTTGGGGGACTCGAAGTATGTGCTTCAAAGCCGCAAATATTTGAGTCAGTTTGGCACCATAACACAAAATGAGGGTTTTGAGTGTTTTCAGGACCAGGGACAGCTCCCAGTGTACTCCCGGTACCATGAAGTGATTCATTTCTCGTTCTTTTCAGTTGTCAAGCCTTGAGAGTGAAATGGACAGAGTCCTCAACCCTCTGCTCTTCAGTCAGTTGAGAGTTTAAACCGGAGGCGAAACCAAAAGCGTCAGATTTTCTTTTTAAGTCAAAGCTCAGAGAAAGTGCATCGCCGCTGCTTTCACTTCCAACTGAACATGTGACAATGTCGACGGAGCCGCGTGGGCGATGAGCACCAGCTGAGGGCTCACGACAGCTGATAGCAGAGGTCTTGTCTTTTGGTGGCGACATGAGAAGAAAAGCCCGTTTCTGCACTTTGCTGCACCCACACGACCGCGCTGGCTGTTATCACGTCTGCTCACAGAGCTCAGCTGTTTTTGTTGGCCTCTGACTGTGTTTGTGGAGGTTTGAGGCGACAGACGTGCACATGGTCGTGCCGTGTGGAGGAACAGGGTTGAATGAAGGCGATAAGAAGGGAACATTTTGAGACAAAGCCGGAGTATGGAGAAAGATTATGTGAACCCTTTGCGATTACCTGGATTCATAGGATGTGATGTGATTGTCATGTTAGTCACAAAAATAGGCAAACACAGTCAGTCGGCTTTACAAAGTAAAGCATAAAGTGATGTTTGAAGTGTGGTGGTATGCAGGTTAATTTCCTCTAGTAGTATGTGAAGAATTTAATTACTAATGTAAAGTTTTTTTTTTTTTTTTTTAATCAAGTAGCTATTTTAAGTACGATAAATCAGCATTTAATCTTGTAGAACTGTTTGTTTTCAAATATATTTAAGTTAAATTTTTACTTACGTGCAATACATTTTGATTGGATCATTAAGTACTGACAATTATGTTTTCATCTTTTTATCTTATTATATATGTTAGTTCAGTAAACAAGTAGATTCCTAAAGATGAAGGTCAAGTTTGGCAGCCCGACGCCTGCATTCTCTGTAGTCTGCTGGATTCCGTCTGTCCATCAGAGATAAACAAAGCAGGTCCGCCACACCTGCATTTCCCGAAATTCAAACACAATCTGCTTCTTCTTCTGGTCGCTGAATCGGTGGCGGCTGATGTCTGTGGATCTCACTCTGCTTCATCTATCCCTCCTTTCTTTCTTCAGTTTTTCCTTTGGTCTCTTGAGGTCTCCCTAATTTGTTGGTATTTAGATGTTTCTGGGGTTGGCGAAAGATTCTGGGTTGTAACCCTGTGGGTAGTAGGTGGTGTCTGGTCGGTGCTTTCTTTTCTTTGATCCTTCCTCGGGTCTCCTGACAACTTCACGACTCTAGCGGGATTCTGAACCCTTCACTTTAGGTGAAAGGTATGGGATTTTTAAGATAACCAATCATTTAAAAGGATATTCACAATGGTGAAATATTATTTTAACACGTGCAACCAATATCCATACATTTTCCATGTAAAGCCAACAGAGTTTTTTTTTTTTCAGGGTACCAGTTGTGGGCAAAATAGTATAAATACTACACATTTATTTCTTAAAAAGGAACCTTGACTGTCAGGACATATTTGAGCTATATTATTTATTTGGTTGTTACTAACATAACTATGAGATTCATTTTTCAAAAATCATTTCAATACATTTTGCAGAAACTTTATTTGGACGTACGCCGGCATTATGCTGCATTTGAGGATGTTCGGAAGTCAGACTTTTCAGAGTTCAAACCAGGAGGTGTGTACGGGAACGCCCCCTTGAACTCGGAAATTCCACTTGTAAAGTCAGGAAATAAAAAAGGACCCCGACTTCACTGACGGACTACAAGTGACGTCACTCTACAATGGCGACCCATTTGGAAACACAGACCGTGAATGGTAAAATACAATTTACTCAAGAATAAAAGTAGATAGCTTTCTTCATTCATAAATATTTGACATAACACAACGTACGTGACAGTATGCCGTTATCTCTACATTAAATTATACGGTGAAATACTTTTGATTGTTTACTTTTGCCTCAAACACTTTCAGTTTGAAACTGGGAAAAAACAACTAGCATATATCCGTTTTCCGACTGTCCTCGAATGCAGTATTATTGACGTCTCAACGCATTTACTGCGTAGTGACGTAGAATGGCGTTGGGCTCTCTGCCGAGCAATGTGAAAGGCCTATAAAGAAAGCAAGGTAAGCCTCCGTCGCGTTCCTAAAGGGACGATCACAACTCTTGAATGCGTCTGGTGAATGACCAAAGCACGGCGTGGGGAAAGTTGATTCTACCGATCGCATATTGTTGCTTTAGGAACACTACAAGGCTTAACTTGGTTTCTTTATAGGCGTTTCACATTGCCGCCATTGAATGCACACTACGCACTGAATGCGTTGCCACATAAATAATAATGGTGACGTACGTCCAGATAAAGTTTCTACAAAATGTATTAAACTGGAAATTATTTTTGAAAAATGCTATGCTTTTTGTTCAATTTAAATCATACAAATATTTACTTTTTTCGGATAAAGTGGAGGATTGCCGCTACTTTTCATGATTACATGACTTTGATTTACAGAGTGCTTTTCAAGGGATCTGAGGTCGATGAAGCATTGTACTGTAATGATGATACTCTAAACCAATGGACTGGTTGTCAGTCAATGTCTGGGCACATATTGTCTGTACTTTTAAAATTAGTGTGTCTACACTGCCATTCAAACATTTAGTGCGGCACAGAAATATCCTTAGTTTATAAAGAAAACCCTTTTTTTTTTTATGAAAAAAATGCAATACAGTGCAATACAAGTACAGTGTGTTGTTAATGCCACGGTATAGAAATACCCTATTTAAATACTCTAAAGACATTTTTCTTCTCTTCTTTAAACACACTTTCAAGATAATATAAAACTGATTTAAAAACATATATTGAAGAGCATTGGATAACCAAAATATTGTAAAAACAGTGTACAAATTCCTCTATGTTGACAAATCTTGTTTTTTCCACACTAACAAACTGAATTTATCATCTCACAAAATACATCAATAATCATTCCCAGAGATGCAGATTATGAAATGCATCTTCAGCTGTCATTTCCTGTAGTCATAAAAAGCTGAATTACAGAGGCCGATCAATTATTTTCAACAATAACTAGGACGTGCTGAAATTTCTTGTTTTGTTTGAAGTTTTCTCAAACTAAATAGTGTGCTGACATCTAGTGGCCAACAGTGGCATTACACCCAAAATAAACAAGCGTATACTAGTTATGTGTGAAAACAAATCTGTGAAATAGCAGCACTACAAACCTGGATCCTGCAATGTAGGGTGTGGGGGGGGGGGGTATATTGTATACTGACTATATACAAAGGACATCAAATTCTTAAATGGCAGTGTGTTTAACGAAGTCAAAACTGAAAATAAGCCCTAATGCGTTTTTGCCATTGTAAAGAAAAAACAGCCAGTGAGATGTCATTGATTGTTCTCCCTGTGTTGCTATTATGGTCTGCGGCTCACTTGGCTTAAACTCCAGCTGCTGGTTGATGACACACACATGAGTGCTTCCCTTCAGGGGTCTCCACCTTCCCCTCCTCTCTTGCACTGTACTCTTCATGCTCCCTTTCACAGCCTCCCTCGCTGCTCCTCTAATCTCGTTTATTCCAGCCTCTAAGCATAAGCAAGCTCTCCTCTGTGCTCCTGGCAGCTCTTCCTCCCTTCCGATGCGCTCGCCCATCGTTAGTCACTGGCATTCCTTTCCTCCTGTGTATTCTCTTGTAGCAGCTACAGCTGGGTGGCATGGCCTTAATAGAAAATCTAAGATATTTTTCACAGGGGTGGGGGATGGTCCTTGTCTATTTTTTAGTTTGTGGTTATCCATTTTCTCCAATAGCAAACAGCAATGTTAGCTTATTTGAAGACTCTAAATAGGTGTGAATGTGAGTGTAAATTCTTGCTGGGCTATACCAGTCCATTGTTTGACTGGTGACCAATCCATTGTTTTTCCATATGTGCCCTGACAATGACTGGTGACCAGTCTTTTATATACTGTATCTGCAATTTACCCCACAGTCCCCCACGCCTACTTGCTTATATTATGTTCTATGCAGGGCTCAGGTAACAGCCAATCATGGCTCACTTGTTTTCTGAAGAGATGAGCCATGATTGGTCATTACCTGAGCCCTGAGCAACTGTGATGTCATTTTAAGTCAACAGCAAGTGGCAAAATGGCTGCCACCAAAATAGATACAAATTGGTGGCTTTTGCTGCTTAACTTATATTCGACAAGCGCAATAGTAATCACAATGCCGTGTTTAGACTTTTGGGGCACATTCAACATATTATTGTTAAAACATCTTTTTGGGTTGACTTCCCCTTGAAAAAAACAGTAGGCTATATAAGTGTTGGCACGGTTACACATTACAAAAGTAACACAATTACAGCTCATTGCTGCATTTGTATTCCGTTTATTAGCCTGAGGCAAGGTTATTTATCTTCTCCTCCACGTGTTTGCACTGCCAAGTAGAATCAAATAAAATCACTAAAATATCCCTGACATTTTCCATTTCAAGGGTGTTTTTGTCCCTAATGAGAAAGCATTTTATGGGGCAGCAGGCCATTTCAGCGTACAACTAACAACCGTAAATACAGCCCGTTCGGTATTTTGATCCTTCTCCGTTGCGGCTAGGCATCTTTTGAATGTCACTAAACATGTCATTTGCCGACTCCTCTTATTAGAATGTAAACACCAGCAGGTAAACAAAGCGACGGCGCATTTGTGTTTCATCACTGTGAGAGCGACACGCAGCAATTAAGATCATTCATCACTATTATATTTCCAGAGTGGCCGCTTATCTCGGCCGACACGCTATCTCATATGTGCTTTAATGGGAAATCTCCCACTGCAGCCCACGGAGCGCTGCAAAACACTCTGGTTCTTTTAATGGCGTTCTTTATCAGCAGCCTAATGATGATTCATAGCCACAGTGTGAGGGAGACTGGGGTGTTGTGGCCCTGAGGTGAGAGGACAAGCCTGCAAAATAAGCTTACACTTTGGAATGATGTTCATTTGAAAAGTATGAACTGTACAAGAAGCCTATTGTGTGCTTCGTGATCCTTTTTGGTCATGTAAATGTGGTTTTGAAGAGGGTAAGCAATCTAAGTTGTGGACCTAAGGCTTGCCAATCAGAATATGAATTACTGAACTTTGCAGTTAATACATGATGACAAACAAAAATGCTTTAAAAGGGACATATTTTGCTCAAATTTGACCTAAATAATAATCATGTCAAAGACAAAACATAAGCAGAGCTGCAGTTTTAGCCCAAGTTGTGAATATGTGCTTGGGGGGTACTTGTTATGTTGCATTTGCACAGATCTGCTACACCAAAACACATTTAATTGAGCGTCTTGGTGACGAAGTGCTGCATCCACCAGTGAAAATGCAAATTATACTTTTACTTGATATTTTTCAGCAGTTGCCTCGCTCTTCAGGCTCTGGACAGATTAAAAACAAGTATTAGCTTGCATGGTCGAAACGCCCTAGCTTCAACTGTTGTCATGGTAACAAAAACTCGACATTGACCTGGAAGTAGGTGGGCGGGGTGAATAGTGGTTTGTTTGCATGAGATAGAATGACCCTCACAGAATCTAATCATTTCAAGCAGAATGTTCTAAGTGGATGAAAAATGTGCTGCAATTCTTAAATCCTTTGTGGATTTTGATAGAGGAATGTCAGAGAGCTTTTATTATTGACCGCTAGATTTTTAATTTTGAACAAAGGCCATAATACAGCGGGGCCTTGAGATATGAGTTTAACTCGTTTCATCACCACACATGTAACTTAAAGGTGAGGTCTTTAGTTTTTACTTAGAAATAAACACTTCTTAAACACTGGATGTATACACATGTAATCCTTCTCAATCAACACCTCTGGGCTTCTGTTAATGCCTGTATTTTGCCATTTTCTTGTTTTTTGCCATAAGAAGGACCTTTCTGGGCGGCAAGTCAATGTTTACCCCTTCAGCCAATCACAGAGCAAGGGGCGTGTCGCTAAAGGCAGGCGCAATGTTGATGAGAAGAGTGGGGGTTGAGCCATGGGCGGAGTCAATTTTTAATTGGTTGTTTACAAACACAAACGGACAAAACTAAAGCACTTGTTTCTCAAATCATGTTTTCCCATTCAAATGAATGGGAATGCCATTAATCTGTTTCAGCTTTCACCCCAAAGCTACAAAAAAAGCTGCAATGTGTATTTTAATGAGCAAAACTAGCACTCCATTATATTGTACTTTATAAGAAAAAAAAATATGCAGTGGTAACAATAAAATAAAATTAAAAAGAATTCAACCTTTTTTGTTTTGCTGCATCAATTGAATGCTGCTCCTGGTGTGCCCGACTTGGCCACCACCACTAACCCTTCACCACACTTGAGTTGCCTCATGTACTGCCTAGAATTGAGATTCATAATAACTGTTGCTTGTGACTCCTCAACTTCTCTCTCTTAGCTCGTCAGTACGGCAGTATTAGGCGTTCTATACAGAGGATAAAGAATATGTCTGTTAAGTGCTGTTACATTGTCTGCCTAAATGTTGCTGCTCTATTGTGTGTGTCCAATCCATCGCTTAAAGGGTTAAAACTACCGGACTGAAATGCTAAGCTATGTGGTTATTTTGAATACACAGTGTAATTCTCTTGTTAATAGTTTGACAGAAAATTTCAACTGAGAGTGGCATTAAAGATCTTGAAGCCTCTTTTTTGAATTGTGTTTACTATTTGCCAAACTTCTGCTTCGTGTAATGTTTAAAAATCAAGTAAATATTGGTCGAACGATGGCTCGTATCTCAAAAAATCTCGTAAGCGGAGTCACAAGGAACCGCTGTATATCTCTTCTAAACATACTGATGGAAATCTATTTAATCTTCAATATCTCTAAGGCAATATTTATGTCAATAGATCCTTGGCAGTGGTTCTTGTCATTGATCTATAGATTTTATGTTTTCTTCTGTAGTTATTCTGATTGATTTGGCTTGTGAATCCTCCATAGAAAATAAATCATAACATAAAATGACTCCTTCAAGATTTCCTTCTCAACTCCATGAGATGTCTTTTTCCTCCCAGCCTGCATACTTTTTCTTCTTGCTTAGATTGTGCATGCGTGCGTGTGTTATCCTTCAGTCTTCATGACAGATTAAATTCCTGTGAAAACACCTCTGCGCTTTGTCAAAAAGACGCTCTGCCACGGCCGCACCACCTCGCTTTCTCCTTTGCCTTGCTGATGATCGCTTTTGTTCAACATAACACGACCAAGAAACGTGCAATCTTTATTTAAACCCAGTTTAACACTATATACTGTAGCATCTTATAGTCACACAACACAGTGGGCTAGTGGTTTGCGTATTTAGCTCACAGACCTTGGATGAGATTGAATCTGGGTTCGGGCCGTGTATAGTTTGCATGTTGTTATTGTACTTGTGTGTGTGTTTTTTCCCCTCCCACATTCTAAAAGCAAAGACAGACACATTGTTTGTCAACATTTTCCCTGACATTGGCAGGCAATCAATCTATTGTTTGTCGATATGCTCCGTCACTGGCTGGCAACTAATCCATTGTTTGCCAATGTCTGCCCTGACATTGGCTGGCGACTAAACATGGCCAAATATTAGATTCTGATGGTATGATAACCGTAGCAAAAATATCACGGTAATAAAATGAAAACAAGCGTTTGAACAACTGAATATAATCCATTTTATTTTTAAACAAAATATAGAATATTTGGTATGGAAGAAACATGTACCATGTTAAATTTAAATAAATAAATGTTAGCATACTTTTGATGTTAGTAGTCTAGTAAATCAGTGTTCCATGAATGATGAGCTATAAATATTATTTTTTTAAGAACAGACCCACGGGATACACATTTTGTCCTTGGGGCTAACCAGAACCTGCTGGCACCATTTATTAATTAATTTATTTATTTTTAGGACAATGCACAGTAATCAACAGAGCAAAAAGGCATGTTTGTACAGTGTGTCTTTTGTCTAGCTCCTTCCGTCCTCCGTACACAATGACATGTATGGAAAAAAAAAAGAATTAATAAAAACAAACAAACACCCTCTCCTCTCTGCTCACCAAGGAGGAAAAAAAGCTAGTTGGAGGCGTCCCATTTACTCATCTCTGCAAGCAGCCAATCAAATTGTGCCCTGCTTATAAGTCCCCTCAAAAAAGGAAAGAGATAATTACGATGACAGTTTTTGACGCCATTACTGTTATTGACTTTTTATTTCCATAATAAACTGTCACACCGGTAATCAGTCCTTGCCTACTGGCGACCAATCCATTGTTTGTCAATATGTGCCCTGATATTGATCGGCAACTATTCCATTATTTCTTTATATGTGCCATGAAATTCACAATCGACCAGTTCATTGTCTGTCTCTGTGAGCATTGGGAGGCGACCAATCATTTGTTTGATTTCTCTTTGGAATATCAATAAATTACAGCATATTGTAGGCTATATGTCATAAAATCATACAGTCCAGCTTGCCTTTCATCCCACCAGTTGCAACTTTATATAGTATTATACTATAAATAATTTCAGTTCAGCTTTGGGTTAACTTCTTTTTCGTTTTTCGATTGTCAGTAGTCGTGCTTGGGCTTTGTCCATGCAGCAGCGAGTGACGATATACAGCAAGGAGACTTCTCGCGATAGCTGTTGATAGATTTAGCTAAATTAATTATTCCGCAATAATTGAGTACTGTGAGAACTTTTTTCTGTGTTTTTGCCTGACCTGGAACAGATTGTGGTCCCGCCGTCATGTCCTGATATGATGACTTTGTCACTTCTATATGGCCATGCCCCAGCGGTTATATAACCTCGTATCGGAACCAACTCAATTTCCCTCCCCTCAGCTGTAAAATGTGGATAGAAGCTTGGGGAAATCCCTCCTCATTAATTGCAAAGTGAAGGATGTTTTACTGCGTATTCAGCCCACTCGCAGCTCCTCAACCTTTCCATTGTCTATCATTGACACACTCTTGGGTTCCTTGACTGTATCACGACATGTCCCTGATCTAATTAGTACAGTATGACTTGTGTGCATAACAATCCCATGCTCGTTTTGTTAAAACAATCACTCTCGCAGCTATGCATGACTTAACTATGTCAACATTTAGAGGTCTAAATAAACTTTCTGAAAGCTATGTGTGGCGTAACAGGCACACGCTTGTGTCATCAAAACAATCACTCAACATTTTCACGTTTGTGTATGTAGGTGATCGATTCAATAATAAACGAAGCTAGATTACATTAAATCTCTGCCAGGGAAACCACAATATTACACCATAACATTGTAATTTTGACACCTGCCATCTGCGCTGGGAATTGATTATTTACTATATATATTTTTTTTTACATAAGCTTAATCATTATTCTATTCTATTGATAAACAAGTGTGTGATTGTTATGCACATACAGTAACTTTGAGAGTGATTGTGTGTGGTTATGCCACACAACTTTGTAAGTGATCCTAAGAACAAGCGTGTGATTGTTATGCCACACGATAGCATTGAGATTGACAGTTTTCACTACATGAGCGTGTTTGTTATGCATACGTAAATTTGTGATTGTTTTAGTGATACAAGCTTTTGATTTGTAAGCTTTAAATGTCTCATATTGTTCAACTTTCCAACATACTAAAATAGTTCTCAAATGTGTAAAAGACACGTCTGTGACATGCATTTGTCAAAATTTACTTTGGATCTAATATTTTTGCTGTCCCTAAATCAGCCAAAAAACGCTCTGTTCACAACAGCCTGTTTTAGGGGTGTTACTTTTATGTAACGACTGGCCATGGGAGCAGAAGAAAAGAAAAATACAGACATGCCTTTTACACATTTGAGAACTATTTTAATATGTGGAAAAGTGGCATAACGTTTTCCCGTACGAAAAAGTAGCATAACGTTACAACACAGACTATGTTGTAGCGTTAGTTTGCGATTGTTTAGGCAATGGTTATTTTGCCACAACCGGCAAATCTCCCGCGAACGTTATTTTGCCGTGAATGTCTCCAATTTGCCGTGAATGCTTGTAGACATTTACAAGCGCTTATGAATAACACAAATGTGCACATTTAGGCCACTGCGCGGTCGCAACGTGCAAGCCGTCTCGATGCATATTATTGATAGAAAACCCCACTAAAGTGCATTTTCATACTATGGGACCTTTAATGTAACTCACGAAACCGCAATTGGCACTTGTAACTTCAACACGCCACACATATTTTTTGGACGTAGCATACATAGACATCATTGTTGTGACTTAATTTGGGACTGCAGAATGGTTGCTGTTAACATTGTCAACATTTTTAATTCTTTATTTTATATCTTAACCATTTTGAATTTAGTTATAGATGTGTAGAGCAGGTGAAATAATGTTAAACTCAATATAACTCGACCTTAACCTATCTGTTATCTTGTTTTGTCTAAATTCCCTTTCAGTGTTCTGCTTGAGAAAGTTCAATCTGACATACTGAGATTCTGTTTTTAGAAAGTGCAATCTGGCATACTGAGAACCTGTTTCGTCTAAAAGTGAACAAAGTGCAAGCTGGCATATTGAGATTCTGTTTTGTCTAAAAGTGAAAGATCAACCTAGCATACTGTGAGAATGTAATCTGATTTTCGTATTTGATAGGAGGAGAGAGGCGTTTTTTGTACAAACTCGGATTGTAATAAAGGGCTGTGTCTCCTGGGGGGAGGGACACACATTCTTGGATGACACTGCTTTGGTGATATTCAATTGTGTGACCGGAGATCTCTGTAATAAATCTATCCTTGCAAGGACCCTTTTCACAGGAATCTCATCTTTGATTTATTTGGACACGCAAAAGATTACAAAACTTATTTTAATCCTTCATTGCCTTTGAGCATTATCTCACTTTGGCAAGGGGCCTAGTGGGGCCCAGTGCATCTTTTATTTTTATTTTTCATTGCACTGAGAATTAAGAAAATTAAGGTTATTTTCTCCAGTCTCAAAGTGAAGTCATAGTGATTTACCAAGGCCAGGTTTTTTTTACGATAATACTGGAAAAAACATGGGCTACTTTTTGTTCTTCAAAAATTGAAAAAATGTATACACTAATCACTCTATATCGGACTATAAGGGCTTTAGAATGTGTTGCTCTTTTAGATCAAACTCTTGATCAAACTCCTTGAGTATGGCATTTATAATGGAGGGCATTCGCGATTAGTCAAAGCAGTTGGTCAAAAATCGCTCATCATAACTAATGACAAGTGTCATATTTATGTATGTGTCCCCTTTTGCTGGGACAATGGATATTTCCCCATTGTGTGACAAAAAGAGGTCTTCTTATCTTAGCCGAGCTTATTTTATCTATCAAGTCATATTGAACCACTGCAACATTATCACAACATCAATTTACACAATTGTAGCCACTAAAATAAGAGTATAATAAATAACAACAAACGTTTATGTCTTGCCCAAACAAACATGGCACAACCCTGGTCACGTTTGCTGTAAAAATGTTTTGGTTCAATCCATTATTGGTTTGGAAATTGAACCCAGGAATTCCACCTCAATTGGCATGTATTTTCAAGACAAAAAGTAACACATATTCTGGTAACAACACATTGATATAAAAACATTTTCCTAAATTCTACAAATTGATTTTAGCATTGACTGAAGAAATCCCGGTTAGCTTAGCGTTATGGTAACGGTACGGTAACCTTAAATGGAGTCTTTACCTTAGCATTTGACAAATAGACAGACAGACAGACAGACAGACTTACTTCATCTCATGTGACTCTTCCCTTGCATCAACGTTTTGTTTTAACCTTATGTTATCGTTTGAAATTACATGCTGTGCTTTCTGATTATTTTTTATATATTTACAACACTATGTTTCAGCTGCGGTTGTTTTTAAAGTGCTGCATGAGTAAAATTGATTTGAGTTCAACCCATGAAGGAAATCAAATCAAGAGCCTCGCGGCAAACCTTTGCTGGAAGGGTTTAAAATATACAATGTTTTCTTCAACCGATAACCCAAACATTCCATGACTATGAACGTTTCAAGTGGCTGTTATCAGCTGAGGGGATTGGTCGCCATAGTGATGCCTCCAGCCCACTTACACACCTAAGAATCACTGCTTGTATTTCGTAGTCTTTGAAACATATTTTTAGAATATGACCTGATACACATGACTCAAAATTTTCCTCACTAGACAATGTAGTGTGTCCAAGGCTTTGTTAATTAATCCCACTGTGATATCACAATTGGGCAAAATTCAGAATTCATCTCCTGGCCTGAATATTGTAATAGAATATCGCCGTACTTCCAGTGTTTTTTTTTTTGTTTGTTTTTGTTTTAACAAGGAATATAATTGACAATGTGTCTGCACGTGAAGTTTTTTCAAATACTGCACAGTGATTCCGTGAGATATGAGTTTAATCTGTTCCATGACTACACTCATAACTCAAAGCACTCATATCTCAAATCATTTTTTCCCCATTCAAATGAACTGAAAATGCCATTAATCCTTTCCACCCTCCATAAAAAAAAAAATACCGCTCTATAATATTGTACTTTTTATATTCAAAATACAGTAATGACATAATTAAATAGGATGTAGAAAACTAACACAATTTGCCAAAAATGTTGTCTCCATTCAGTTGGCATTGTGCTGCTCCTTCTGGCGTACCACCTTTGGCCACCTGGCCGTAGTAAAATACAGACTTACAGATACACTGTACTACGGTAATTACAGTAGTTATTCTCACATAGGATAAAGAATATGTGACTATTGTTCTCGGGGATGCATGATAATGCTATTTTGATACCGATAAACCAATCATTTAGATGTTGATAAGTATGCCGATAATTATTTGCAAAATTAACTCGAATACAAATATACTTTCAAGTCCTACTAGAAGTCTAACATGTACAAATATATTGAAACATTGTGTAAAGCACCATGGAGCTGAATTTTATTGATATTTCTGTTTCAAAGACAACCAGTAACTCATTTTGAATTTGCCAAAAGTCATGTTTTAAAAATGCAACAAAAAACTGTGAGGATAACATTTTGGGGTGGCACAGTAAAGAAAGCCCACACTGGCTTCTGCCATGTCGCCATGTTGCATCTTCTCTGAACACGAGGTCGCGCACATTATGATGTCACAAATATGCGACACTACCATAGGAAAGGGAAGGGGTTGAAGAGTTGGGCACAACTTGGGCCACAACCACAACAGATGGACTAACGTGGCTATCGGTGGATTTCCTTATTATCTGGTTTATCTGAATGGCGTCAAATTGGTTGATAATTGCCGATAATTATTGGCAGATCTCTTTATTATCTGGTTCATCTGTTTGACTTTAAATTGATCGATAATTGCCGATAATTATCGGCCACCGATATTATCGTGCATCCCTAATTGTTTTGTGTGTTGCTCTCGTTTGTTCAAATATCTGTTTCTTAAAGGGCTACGAAACGGTGACACGATGCTATTTTTTAGCCCATCTATGACATTACCCAGTATGTATTAACATTCAGATAGCTGACCTTAAAAGTTATGTGATTGTTTTAAAGACACAATGTGTATTTCTCTTTTTTTTTGGTTTGACAGGGGGTGGAAATAAACAGCTTGAAGCCTCTTTCTTGAAGAGTTATTTACTAACTGCAAAACTATTGCTTGTTATGAGGTGATTTGATTTCACTGCCACCATATAGCTCTTATATATAACAAAACAATTATCCGAGAGGCGTCATCTTTTTTGACAAACTCATAAGTTGAGTCAGTTGTTGTAATGAAACTGGCTAATTGTTTTGTCTGTTTTATCACAGAGGGAAACTGAATGCTTACTAACAAAATGCTGTGTTTGTTCAAAACAACTCCCCGTGGCGCTTCCACGGTAGCATACGATCGAGGCATGAAGCTGTTACGTCTCAGGAAAGTCGATCAGGGCGCTAAGGAAAAGCTCAAAAGAAAGAAAGCTGCTTGCCGTTTCCTCCCCGGAGACATCGTCCAAACCCGGGCCTACAGACGCCCATCGAGCGCTAAGCTCCTGTAATGAAGAACGGCGTAATGGTGAGCTGTGCTGGGAGAGTCCTCTGGTGTGGTGTGGCGTGTGAACAGATAGCTGGCGTGTTTAAGCTGCAGAGTGAGCCCTCATTATCTTGATGTGAGAGGATGTCGCATTAATCACGCCTTCACATGTGCGCAGACAGGAGTTCACGGAATCACACGCGGTTGACAACGAGCCCTTTAAACCATGACAATGGTGACATTTAAGCCGACTATACGAGCAAGTGTTGGACTACATCAAGCAGAAACCGGCCTCAAAGTTTTTTTGTTTTTTTTTTAACTCTTTGACTGCCAGACATTTTCAGAAACGGGATGTCGCCAGTGCCAGCCTATTTAAGCATTTTGACTGATCTTTCAAGGTCCACAGAAAATGTTGTGTTTCGACTATAAAAACACACATACCACCAAATGAAAGATTGGACTCTCATCTTTCATCAGAAAAAAAAGTTTGTTTCTACCTTATTCCGTTCTTCAGTAATCAACAATAGAAAATGGTTACTTTCACCGAAATTCTCTGTTTTGAAACAAAAAGCGGAGAAAAAGAGCTTTTTGTGAAACAATGTTATTTCATGCACTCTAGTGAATTGTACACTTCTTTTTGTCCATGAATGATGCCACAAACACCTAAATAGTGCTTTACTTCTGTAAAACGCTTTCACCAACAATGAAAAAGTGTTTTTAGTTTGCAAAATATGTTTATTTCCATTCAACAGTGTAACAATTTGACAAAACAATTTCGCAAACTATTTACAAATGTGTGCAACTGTGGTACTACTTACAATTATGTGGATGTTTCAAATACAGTTTTTCTTTTTGTAACGCTCTCCTGCGTGCAAGGAGACGCCGCTGGACTTGCACAACAGTTTACTTTCACTTTCGCATGTGTCCGTTTCGCGTGCAAACGTTACACTTTCTTGACGGCCTTTTTTTCCGGGGAATAAATAGCAAGTAGCAGACTGTACCCACTCCTCCGATGAATATGCATTGGACTCGGGGCACTCTTCGTCGTCCGATTGAACGTCCGCCTGAGCGTTGTGCTCCGTGTTTTCCGGTGTCAGCATCGCTCGCCCGTGAACCTTTATAACGTCGTCATAGCCGCCTCGTCAGCGCTTCCAACTTCGCCGTCAACCTCGGAGTCACCATCATCATCATCGATGATGATCATCGTCGTCATCAATGTGCTCTTTATCGTTGGTCGATGTCTTTGAAAAAAAACGGCTCGACCGTGAGCTGCTTGCAAGCGGCCGCCATTATGGCTTCTTCAGCCAATGTCCCCTCAACACTCTAGCCCCGCCTCACGTCTTCTACTGACGCCCACCCAATCTTGTCAAAAGAGAGTCATTGCTGCGCTCTAGGGGCCAAAAATAGTCATTAGGCACAACAGACCTAATTGAAACTTTCACCACAGCTCCGGAAGGCTTGCCTGGACCCGTTTCAAAAAAAAAATTGGATGACGTCATTTAACGTCATTGGCAGCCCTCCGTAGGTTTTTACTTGACGTCATTTAACGTCAGTGGCAGTGAAAGAGTTAAACTGCCATAGTAGAAGATCTGGTGACCAGTCCACTCATATGTGCCCTGATGCGACCCTAACAAGGACAAGCGCTACTGTATATTTACTTTTCATAGGTTATTTACTCATCGGAGGATGTAGTTCTGTCCACCAGCAGACGGCGAGCTGGATTATTTGTGATGAGTGGCGCTGAACGGCTCCTGGTGGATCTGCCTCAGCAGCCCCTCGCCGCATCGCTGTGTGGGAGGAACGCCGCCATTACGCCTCGGCGGCTGCACCTGCTGCGAGCATTACCTCTCGCGCGTCCGTGGGCGGGCATTCATTTCCGGCCGTACTAGCACACGGGGGATAATTGTGATGATTTGCATTGATATAGCTCTGGGAGAAAAGTCTAATAAAAGTCCCTCCGGCACAAGATGGAAAGTAAACTTTGATCAGTGAAGCGTCACAAGGATATTGAGTTGCAGTATGGAAATCCTTTAAGTGTTGATGAAAGCATCCAAACGTTCAAAACGTTCTGCTAGCAGTAAACGCGATTAGCGGATGTGCCACCGTCGCACGATGATGACGGTTCCGGAATGGCAAGCTGATGCTGCCGAGACCTGGAAGGGAAGATTCATGTCTCTTTTTCTTTCCTTTCATTGATTTCCACTGTGCACCGTGATGCTTTCCGCTTCTTCAACTTGGGAGTCAAGGAAATTTCCAGCAATGAGTTCCGCCAAAATTAAGCAAGTAGCTCGGTGGAAGGCGCCCGCTCTCGGAAAGTGCATGCATGTCCTTTTTGGATTGATGATCTCTTCTTTTTTCTTTTTTTGTTGCAAATCAAGCACATTTCGTCCTGCTCGCTTTTTTTTTTCTTCCTGAGGAATATCCGAATGCTGTGCTTAAGGTTAGTTTGCTATTTTAACCATCAAAAAGCATAATAACGACCTGTTATGTTTTGTGTCAAAAGTATTCAAGGGTCCATTGTGACATGCTGCTGCAAACAAACCACAAGAAAAGTGTGGGTGTTGCAACCTCCCGTGGGGAAAAGAAGAATATCGAGAGATTGAGAGAAAGAGCGTGGGAGAGAGAAAAAGAGTGGGTGAGACAGGGTTGGAGATCAAGGAAGAGGCACTCGAACCATTCATCTGGAAAAGAGGAATATTGAGAGAGATGGGGGGAAAGCATGAAATATAGGGAGAAAGTGGGAGACAGGAGAGTGTGAGAAGGGCAGATGAATTGCAACTTTTCATTGGGAAAAGAGGGATGGAGAGGGTGAGAGAAGAAGAGGAATAAAGCGCTATAGAAGGAGAGAAAGGCAAGGAAAAGAGGGAGGGGGGAGAAATTGAGTGGACAATACGGGAGTGGTATTGCAACCATTCTGTGGGAACAGAGGAATAGAGAGGGTACAAAAGAGAGAGCAAGGGGGGGGAAGAGGAATAGAGTGCGGGAGATAATTGAAAAGAGAGAACAGAGAGAGGCTGGGCGGGAGAAATGGGGGAGAGAGAGAGAGCAAAGGGGAACAGGTTTAGAGAGAGGGGAGCAGAGGGTGAGTGGGAAAGGGGGAGACAAATAGAGAGGGGGGGGGGGGGCGCACTCGATGCGGATGCCATCACAGGTGGTTAGAACTGACAAATGGACACACAAACGGCTGCCGGTTGGATGACAGCGGCTAATCATAAAATTACCTGTTTCCCGACAGTGCTGCGCATATGAATATGTATGGAATGCAGGCGTCGCAATGCAACCCCAAAAGACATTCGCTATGATTTCAGAGCGATAGCCTGGTTTTTGCACGTGCTGATTTCCACCCGTGTGTTGTGGTGGCTGACCAATAGAGGGCGTTAGTGTGCCACCCGACCACTCACCCAGAAGGCATGCAAGAAAAGAAAAAATAATATTGTATTTCAAGATATTATATAGTCAATGATGAAAATAGTTGTTACTCTGTGTTATCAATTTTGTGATTGTCATTTCTTGTCTGGAGTACTAAAATCTTTACACAAGTTATTGGGCCAAATTTTCGTAGACGGGTGCCCGTGTGCTCCGCATAACAACTGTAACATAACAACATCGTCATTTTTGTCCCAGGGCCAGTCTAGTTTAGCCTGTTTGTGACTAGAAGTAAACTATATTTTAGACAAGCTCAACGCAGGTCTTATTTGTGGCACAGTTGGTGTAACGTGATTTTGGTGGATGTGATCGAGGTGCAGGTAGACGGATTCTGAGCTCCACAGATGTGGTATCATATTTCATTCATAAATACGACAACAACAAACAAAAAAAAGGTCCATGGTGAGTTGCAGAATTCTTGCGCTCAAAACGAAATGCAGTTCCATTCTCTGTACATACGACGACGACTCCCGTTAAGGAGTCAACGTCACATCCATCTGTCTTGGGCTTATTGGCGAGTGGTCAATCATCAACCACTGCTTTTATCGTGAATTCAAATTTCAATCACCAGAGAATGAACATCGTTGGTGTAACAGCCAATCCAAAATGCACATAAGCTTTCTCAAAACAAAAAAAAAACAAAAGCACAATGAGGACGTTGACAAAACCAGTCTCATCTGCATATCTAAAATAATAGTGTGTCAAGTTCTGTGGTGCATTTAAACGAGCCCATTTGTCAGTGACAGCGCCCGAGGCAAAAGTGTCTCTGACATACCAAAACAAATTGATCGTGCAACACTAATAACTGGATACACAAGTAGCAAGCACAATGTAACTCATAAGTAAAAATTTATTCTCCAAAAAAATACTCAAAAGTCAAATGTATGTTGAATTAAAACTGCTACAAAAAGTGCAATTAATCCCCCAAATTATGAAAGTGTTAAAGTAGTACTTAAAACATCGCCTGCATGGTTAATTAATATAGGTTTCAGAATGATGACAATTTAGATTCTGGAATGAATTCCTGCAAATAGGATTGATCTCATTGGTCAATAAATTCAACCAAATGAAAGTTGGATGAACGTTAGTGAGTAGGCTGAACTTGAGGGTCACAATAAATTGTATTTCACACTCACTGGGGACAAACTACGCACATGAAAACAACTTTAGCTATAAAGGACATTTAAAACAACAAAATGCTTTCCAGACATTAAAACACAAATAAAATCCCAAATATAAAACATACGGAAGTAAAAGGAGTCAATAAAAGCAGACAATAAAATCACAATTATAGGCTAAAAGCTGTGTTAAAGCTAAGAGCACCTTTAAAATGGATTTAATGATAAAAGATGACAGTGTGTGTGTTTGTGGTAATGATCACCTGCCAATCTGATTATAATTGATAGAATTAAAACCATGATTAAAGCTACAAGCAACAAAGAGCTGAACCGCACACCCTGTTTTTAATGGATAAAATTGTCATGTTGAAACCCGGAGAAAACGTTATCATAATCTTCCTACTTTGATAACATATGATCATCCATTGCTCTCTTTCATTATTGTATGGTTTGAAAGTCATGATGCTATTCTTTGATGAACAATACTCACTCTTGCTTGCATATATTCACTCATTCACTCACATCATGTACTCACACTCGCACCCATACTCAGTCACTCACATACACTTTCACCCTCTCTCTCTCTCTCTCTCTCTCTCTCTCTCTCTCTCTCTCTCTCTCTCTCTCTCACTCGCTCTCACTCGCTCTCACTCTTTGTTTTCTTTCATAAAATTGCACAGGCTTTTTTTTTCTTCAGCAAGGCAATCACACTTTGAAGATCATCAGACTATGAAAAATGATGGTTCCGGCATGCATGACAGTTCTCCATAAATTGTTCATTTTTATTTTATCTTGTGTTGAATGCGCTGTGGAGGGAGGGGGTATCATACAAGAGAATCGCTAAGTTATTCCTGTTGTACGTGTGCAGGATTTTGATGTGAGTCGTTGTCAACACCTTTCCGACTGTACAGGGAAATGCTTTAAGTCAAATTAAAACCCAAGCAGCAACTGGAGTTACAGGAATCACAATCAAACACTTTGGATTAGTGGTCCACAAGCACAGATGTGTGGCTCGGTAAGCTGCATTTTGGCATCTAGAATTAATGAACAATTCTTCCAAACAAAAAAAAAAGAGGCTTCAAGCTGCTTATTGCCACTCCCACTTGAAGTTGGCTGTCAAACTAAGCAATAAAGAAAGAGGATTAGGGTATTTAATACAGCCGCATCACTTAGCCTTAAAGTCTACTAGCTTAATGCTAATTCTAACAGAGCGCTAACCAATAGCATCTACATCAGTGCTTCTCAAGAATTTTTTGTTACACCCTCACAAGAGTCAATAAAATACATTGCCCCCACCCCCAACTCTCCAATATGACTATAAATAGTATCATTTGTCTATGAAATTGTTGGAAGCCTTCTTTTTTGCCCCATTCACTCACGCACACAGACATGCAATGGAGCAGTATACTGCTCCTTGTGCACTCTTAATGAGAGCGCCACTGCCACCTACTGTTGTGGATGTACAATTACACTTTATTTTAGTTCAAACAAAAACAATGAAACATGTTCCCTGCTGCCCCGCTGACATCAAAAATCTCTCTGCTATATGGCTTCTAGACGTCACAAATCGAGGTGTGCCCTCTCAACAATGCGGGGCTTCAGCTCAAGGTTGAAGGTAGACGAATTTCCTGTTCATTTGATGAAATGAGCCCACTCCTACACCTCCTCATCCAATTATAACCCAAACGTCAATCTGCACCTTGGCGGCGCGGCGTGTAAACTACTGCTGCAACGTTTTTGCTCTTCTCAGAGCTGCAAAGCAGACATTAATGAGAGAGAAAAAGAGAAGAACATCACTCTTGATAATTCCAACTATATGAACAAAGCTTGAAGATGTGAGAGTGTGAGAAGTCTAAGCTGTAATAGCATCAGTGGCTCTTCAATTAGAGAAGCTGTGTGCAAAACCTTTAATGGAGACATATTATGCCTATTATGGAGAGTTGTCTTAAGAAAATGTATGGGGCCTGCTTTTGTCAAAATACACCAAGGATCCACAATACGCCCCCCCCCCCCCCCACCACACACACACACACATTTTTTTATTTATTTTTTTATGAGAAAATAACCACCACCCACCAAAACCTAATGATTTCAATTGGGCCCAATTACGGGCCCTATTTCCTCAATCCACCAGAATCGCGTTGCATCACCTGCAGCAGACCTTAGACTTGCTCTGAGCTGGTCTGAAGTCTCGTCTGCTTTCAGTCACCAAATTGTCAGGTCCACTGGCGACGTGTAAAAGAAAACACCCCATATCCCTCAAGTGCACACTTCACAATAGTGATCTGTGATTTCCCTGGCCAACTACATCATCCAATCATGGCGGTCTGTTTGCGGCTCTTTATAAACTTACTTTACGCGCTTTGGTCTTCTGTATAGACTCAAATGAGTCTTTTTTTCCTTCCGCCATGTCAAAGACTGTGCGCCTCCCCTGTGCTGACTTTAAAGGGGATGAGAGGAGCTTCTTACATTGGCCAGTAAAAAAAAGAGAGTTTGTGTTCACTCCCACAATGTCGCAAACGTACCTTTTTTTCCTTTTTTTTCTGAGAACCCAGTATTATTCATTCGGCAGCCTTCCCGAGTCAACATGTCATTATCATTGCTCTTTTGTGTGTGTGTGTGTGTGCGCGCGCGGGTTTATTTCACCTGAAATATAAATCTAAGACCCTTTACCGGATACATGGAGTCCCTCCAGAATCGTGAAGTTGTCAGGAGACCAGAGGAAGGACCAAAGGAAGGAAATGTACCTTTTTAACTGCACCGATCTACGAAAATATCAAAAGAGAGATCATTTCACAAATGTGCACAGTTACTGTTCGCTAGACCAGAAATTAGGGCCCTATTTAACCATTTTGAAGTTGTTGTTTTTTTTTGTTGGTCCACAATCCAAGATTGAAGAACAAATAATTGACACCTTGTAAGTCACACCTTCTGTCTCTGATTGGTTGTTTTTTTTCCCCCTTGCGCCGTGCTTTCTTGTATATCAAATACGAGGCACAAGATGGTGCCAGAGATGGGGTGATGGTTATTGTTTCTCACAGATCATATTTATCTTGTGCTACTGTCAAGTCAAAACGAGTGTATGAAAAATATGACAAAGAAGTGTTTTTTTTTTAACTGAAAACTCCCCCTTTAAAGCAATAAATACATTTTATTGTCCTTTTTTTATGACGTGACCGAATAATTTCACCTATATCCAATATCACCTTACAATTTACTTACTCCCCGTTTAATCCGTGGACAGACAATCATGAGCGAGACTGCGCAATTAATTCCCAAAGCACTTTTCATCCCATCTTTATTTTCTGTTCAAGCCAATCTGAAGCCCCGCAACGATTTATGCGCGAGTGGATCGATAGCGCGGATGTGCGGCTGCATGCATGTAGTGGAATGCACGCAGAAGAGGAGAGGCGGCGGCAGAGGAGGAGGAGGAGGAGGGTGGAGGAGGGTGGAGTTCGCAGTTTGCGCTCCACCACCAGCACACCTCCGCGCGCATTCATCGCCTGCCGAGCGCTCCCGGAGGCTGATGTGAGCCCGCTGCCGCCGTCAACTTTCCAGCTCTTTCTCTCTACTTCCACGGAGGACAGCACTTGAGAGGCTCTGCCACTCCGGAGCAGCGGATAGCAAGGCTCGACCCCAGGCAGCCTGGGCTTGCTCTCCCGGCAGCATGGAGGGCGACGTGATGGATAAAGTGGAGAGCTCGGCGACGACGGTGAGTGACTTGGACCCCAGCAGCGGGAGCATCCCGGCTACCAAAGTGGAGATCACCGTTTCCTGCAGGTGAGGGAATGCATGCCACCAAATTGGATTTTGCAGTGTATTTCATAAAAATGAGGCTACCATTGGGGAAATTCTTTGTTTTTGATGATAGGCTCTGATTATTATTTTTTTTTTATTGTAAAACATATATTCAACCACATATGACTGCAATATTTAATCTATTTTTTGTTGCACGTTTTAGCATTTGCAAGATTTGATCTATTTCCCCCAATAAAACATTTTTTTTCCATTTTCATAATCAATTTTTCCATATATTTTCTTTTTGATTATACATTTTAAGGTTTACAATTAATTGTGACAGTTTTTCCAAATTATTTCATTTTCAACATTTTATTGCAATATTTAATCAGTTTTTAATCAAACATTCAACCAGCTACAATATTTCTCCAATCTTGTGTCAAATGTGAGCATTTCCAATATTTAATTGCAACAGTCAATCTTTTTTTTTGAGGGGGGGGGGGTTGTCATATTCTTAGATGCGATTTCATCATTTTTCTCATAAAATATACCATTTGAAAGAATTTATGGTAATATTGAATCAATTTTATGTCATCATTAGACTGTGTTATATAACGTGTCTGTTTGTGTGTGAGTGTGTTTTGGCGATATCGACCGTGTCGGAGTTTAGTTGCCTCGCTCCAGGTCAGCTCCCACTAGCCGCCCTCCCCCTGGGGTCGTAAGTGCTTCTCAGGCCTGGGAAGCATTTGTCACACAAGCTCAAGCGCTCAATTTCTCCATCTCTCATGTTCAATTGTGCCCCCGCGAGAGACCCCTCCTCCAAATACCAGCTCGCATGCTGGTTGCTGAGGGTGGGGCAGGGCTGGCTGTGACTGCTGCTCTCCATCCTCGCATCGCCTGCCGTTTAAAACATTTCAGCAGGGTGCACTCACCGAGCTACTATGTTGTGTTCATTATTCATTCATAGGTCCATTATGGATGACTTTCATTTCACGTATGAGAGAGACATGCAAGAGAGGAGCAGAGAATGAGTATCACACCTCCCTCCGTCTCCATTTGGCGTCTTGTTGTTGGTCCGCTTATGGTGCGGCCTCCTAACTTTGATTGAATTGCTCTGGTGGAAACCTGCAGGGAGTGGTGTGAGGAAGTAAGTCAGTGTGAGTGTTCTTTGAGAATATGAATTAGCCTCAATGAGTCCCTATCGGAATACGAGGCAGATGTGTGATTATAAATTATGAATTTTTTGCTTTCACTTACTAATGTGGTCAGAGGATGGCGTCTTTGTTTGATGATCAAAATGAGGGTGCAGATGCACAAAATTGGGTAGACTTCATCATAGTATGCAAATGCATGAAATTGAGCAGGAAGTCAGTCATTTTGCATTGAAAGAAACTGTTGAATGGGCGGAACACTGGCACTTACTGTATTTAATAGTTCTCTATGTAAAAACAATGCCATGCAGCAAATTCACGCACCTCAGAAAAACTCAGTAGTGATATAGGCCTTTGGGTTTTTTATTTGGCGACTGTCAGCACAAGTTGTAGAAAAAGCCATTCTCACCTCCACAAAATTAAAAATATTGTGCCAATCGTTTTTATATTGTTACAGATTGACGTGGACATGAGAAGAGATGCACATATGAATTTTGGTGATGATTGGTTGTAGTTTTCAGACACTTAGCGATACTTGAGCTTTTTTGGACTCGCAGCACAGACAACGGGTCCTGCAGCTCCGCCTTCAACGCTGTACCACCCAGGTTGAGATCTCCTCTGGGCTAGAGATTTATTTATGCTCGCATATGTCCTCATGACCATGGATGGCCAAGAAGCAGTGTAAAGTGTGTGTCCTCCTAGCTGTAACGCTCAGCCGACTAACTCGTCTAATCCATCCATTATCTAATAGTTTAATTATCCAGATTAAAAATACATAAATACAGTTTTTGAGTTGAAAAATGGTCCATCAAGGCAATGTAATCCCTCTTTGGCCAAATTCCAAGGCTTGTACTTTGGCAACTCCTACTACGGAATTCACCTAGATGAATCGGAAGCGGCTCTCCTATACAGAAAAGCGACAGCGTTTAATGTGGGCGCAACATTCTTTGATGATTCGTCCTCAAAATAGAGTGGGAGAGCCCGTTCATCGCTGCATGAGTAATGCAAAAGTAGTGCTACAGTTCAAATAAATCAATATTGTCATGTAACTAGTTCAAGGAAGATATGTAGCTTGTAATATGTACTGTATTGCATTTCGCACAAACCTGGTAGTGAGTAGCAGCTGGACTTCAGTTTTTCCCTCCTGATGCACGATCATTTTTTTTCTTCTTGCCTTTTTGTACTTAAAGCTTGCGATGTGTGTTGATGCCTCCAGGCAATGTCGGTCTGCAGCTCCCTTGTTTGTCATTAACGTCTCTGCAAACAAAGACCTGCTTCTGGCCATACTTTTCTATGATAGAAAAATAATTCCTGCTGCCTGTGAGCTGGGAGAGATTGTCTGATTCAGTCTCCAGCGCAGCGACTCATTTCCACACAGGTCAGACCTCTGGGGAGCGATGCGAGACACGACAAAACTTGCGCACACTACAGTGCTGCTATGAGATATTTTCAAGATGCCAGCCACATAATTCAGAGGATTTTTTTTTAAGTTGATTTGTGATCAAACCTCAACTAAATTAACAACAAGCAGCAGTTTGATGGGAAAGAGGTTTCAACCCCTTAGTCCGAAAGGTTTGTTTTGGCCTGTCCGGGATGTTTAGGGGCGGAGACTCATTGTTTTCGTTCCAGCCAAGCCATGGAGGCAAGCTACTATCAGTGGCATATGCAAATTTCACTCCTTATTGGTGGACTGTTTCTGTGGACGTGTTAGGCGTTTGATTCATGTGTCTTGTCTAAATATGCCAATTCGGCTATGCGAACCCCCGCTCCTGATTGGCGGACCACTTTCACGCTCGTTCCTGGTTGGCTGCTTTCCTCTGCTTTCTCGAGCGTCAGTTTTGAATGTTGTGCTTACAAACGTCGGACAGTATCTTTAAGGCTACTCCCAGTTGAAGTTTACTGTTAAACTAAACATGAACAAAGATTGTGTATTTGAAACAACCGTATAGCTTCCATCCACGAAAAGTTCAAATCTGTGTATAATTCACAACCACGGATATTGGGGAAAAAAAAAAAAATTAACACCCCCCAAAATGTTCCAAAAAACGCTGATAAACACTATAGAAAACAGGGGGGCTGTGATTGTTTGTTGCCTGAGCCCTGAGCAACTGTGATGTCATCTTCCGTCAACAGCAAGTGACAAAATGGCTGCCCCCTGAGAAGGATAAAAATAGCTGCATTTTGCTGCATAACTCAGATTCTACAAATGTAATATTATTCAGAATGTTAAGTTTAGACTAGTGAGGTCACATATGAAATATTTAAGGATGACTTCCCCTTCAATGCCGAATGAAAGGAAATTATCGTATCTCTTGTGCGCCATTTTGAATGTTGGAATGGACTTCCGCTGCCGAAGAGTGACGCTACTCACGAAGAATACGTCATAGAAAATAAACAAATGTAATTGCACAGTTTGTTTTGAACAGCAGTCAATAGAAGCCTGTCCAGACCGTGGCTTGCCAGGCTAGTATTTTACTGCCCCCTGGTGACGAGGTCGCTCACACCTGAAGGAGTAGCATGTCCATTGAAATGAAGCAAAAAATGCGGCAATAACTATTTTATTAATGTATAATTGTTGAATGTCTGGCTCATGGGTCCTTAAGATTTGTTTCTTGTGTCCTGTTATAACTGACATGTCCGCCCAGTTTTGTGTTGATCATTGAAACTGGAATCGAGGACTCTACTTATATATATCCAGCTGTTTTTTGCGCATGTTGCACCCCCCCCCCCCTCCCAAAGAAAACTGAATAATTACTTCAAATAATAATAAATGACACCATAGAACACAGACTGTCAAAGTGTGTTTAGAGACAAAAGAAACAAGTGGGTGTTGTGTAGCAGAGAGACTCCACAATGCTGTGTAATTCATTTAGTCAGCCTGAAACTCCGAGATTGCCGAGCACTTGGAATTGAATTGTAGCGTGCAGCCCTAAAGGCTTTCTTATTTTATCTGCCAATATTGCTGCAAGAGACCATTGGATGAAGAAAAAGTGTGACATGAGGGTGGGCGTCAGACGAGGGTCTTATCAAAGCAAGTGTGTATCGCCATTACGGCACATGGCTGCGCGATTGGTTTGGCTCCAGGTTCAGCCGGTGATCACCCGAGAATCTCCCTCCTCGTTCTGAGGGCTTTGCGCCAAGTCGTTGATAAGATGACTCTTCACACAGCTGTTTCGACAGGCTGATCTGCAGACGTGGGCGAGCAGGTCACATGACTTGACTCGAGTCAGGCTTGAGCTGCCAAGTTTGCGATTTGTGTTGATGCCAAGGTGCAGAGGCCACCACATATCAAATTCCTGTAAAGGGAAACTAATAACTGTATGTCTTTTGAATTTAGCACACCACAGAGAAGAGGTTTGTTAACGCATTCTGAATGAGTTAATAATAAAAAGTGAATGAGTCATTTACTGCCAGCCAGCCATTTTCAAAGAAGTTCCTCATATTGCCAGCTTATTTGGAACATTTTGACTAATCTTTCAAGACCGGCAGTCTACTGTGTTCTGTGACAATAATAAAACAGTAAGCAAAAAGAAAGAAGAGACTTTCTTGAATTTTTTAGATGAGCTGGGAATGACCGACAGGCGGATCGGTGCAGCGTCTGCAGTGACTCTGTATCGGTCCGTTGTGGTAAAGAAGGAGCTGAGTCGAAAGGCAAAGCTCTCGATCTACCGGTTGATCTACGTTCCTACCCTCACCTTTGATCACAAGCTGTGAGTCGTGACCGAAAGAACAAGATCCCGGATACAAGCGGCCGAAATGAGTTTCCTCCGCAGGGTGTCGGGGCTCTCCCTTAGAGATAGGGTGAGAAGCTTGGTCATCCGGGAAGGACTCACGGTTGAGCCGCTGCACCTCCACGTGGACAGGAGCTAGTTGAGGTGGCTCGGGTATCTGGTTTGGATGCCTCCTGGACGCCTCCCTGGAGAGGTGTTCCGGGCATGGTGGGACTATGTCTCTCGGCTGGCCTGGGAACGCCTTGGGATTCTGTCGGAGGAGCTGGTTGAAGTGGCTGGGGAGAGGGAAGTCTGGGATTCCCTGCTAAAGCTGCTGCCCCCGCGACTCGACCCCGGATAAGTGGTAGATGATGGATGGATGGGAGCTGGGCATGACCCTCTTCCACACCTACTTGTTGAAAAACATACTTAACCAATATATTTGTCGATAGCAGTTGTTGGATTCCAGTTGACAAATATACACTTCAAGTAGTAGCGGTGACTGAGTTAACAACATTGCCAAATTTGAATGATTAAAACAAAATTTAAAATGTGGCTTCAAAATCATGAAAAATCACGCCATCTCAAATAGAGATGTGTCTGCTAAAAGTGTCAATTAAAACCACGACCCACTGGAAAAAAAATGGATGCTTGGTCTAGCAACACACTTATGCCATGTTTGTGCTGCAAATATACAGTATATCTGCTTAAAGTTTCAGGTAGCCTGCCGGGGTGCTTCCCATGCTGCTACAAAAGGCACTAGCCACCAGCTAACTTGCATGCTAAATGGCTTCTGCCTTCCGGAGCTCCTCGGGTCCAGCAGATGGGTGGTGTGCTCATCCATGTTGTCACCTTCTTTAATGTCAATTTAAGTTACAACATTATAAATTGTGGCATCCAGGGAAAGAAGCACTTATTTTTAGGTATACAGGTAGGCATACAGTAGCTGGCTAGCTAGCTAGCTACATGCTGTAGTGCAGGGGTGCTCAATGCGTCAATCGTTATCGACTGAAGATAGTATTGGTAGATAGCATGACAACACACAACCTTAATTTTTTTTTAAAAGAGAAAAAAAGTGCCACCTTACAACAAAAAAAAAGGCGACATGACATCATCGATCCCGTCGCTTGATTGTGCATCTGAATTGTTTTGACACAGGTCGCGCACAGGCAGCAACGCAGCAAGCATCGCCGTGGCACACGCACATTTTCTTATTTTACGCAAGCGAGGCAAGAGGCGCCCGCTGGTCTTCGCCAAAGTCATAACAATACACTATATTCAATAAATATAATAATATTTAGCAACAAGGCTGAACTATATTTACAATTTAAACGGTCCTTGTGGATGGATTTGTAATGATTGTGGTTTTATAAAAAAATTGCGAGTGCACACCGCTCGCCTGGTCGTGTGTTCCCACTTACTTGAATGGGATGCTTAAATGAATGAGGTTGAGCTCTCCATTCAGAAATAGCTTCGCGAGCCGGTCGTCGCAATATTTCATTGGCTGCTTGAAAAGTAGATCTTGGGGCAAAAAAGTTTGGGCACCCCTGGTATAGTGGTAGAAAAAGACATTGTCATAATTCAGTGACTTAAAATTGCGAGGTGCAAATGAAGGTGTTCAAGTTCTTGTAATTGTAATGTATTTAGAAAAATAATCTCTGAATTTCATTCCTAATGTCTGACATTATAATGTCTGACGAAATCTGACATTCAGATTTCAGGATTTGAGGGACCGTGGGGGATAAAATAATGAAAAAATAATGGCAACATGCAATGCAAGGTTTGTTGTCTTTGCACTGGCTCCCTGTTCTGTTTTTATTTATTTATTTATCTATTTATTTATCCCCTTATTACTGTGCTTCAATATGCATATACTGTCAGTGACATTTTTGTTCAGTCATGTACCATGTGATTTTTCTAACGATAGCTCAGTAAAGGTTTGAAAACACTGCACTTTATAGCCATTCAGTCACAGTGATTGATTTATTTGAGCAGTGCGGCATCCAATCAATACATTCCATAGCTGGGAGGAGGGAGGGTGGGGGGGTAACTAACACAATCAATCTGCTCCCGAGGGAGTCATTACCTTGGATGTGACCGCCGTCAGGAGCAGAATCCAGGCTTTCTGATTGACGCTCCCTTGGGGGGGAGGGGCTTCACACCAGCTATGAAGCATGTCTTCCAGTGTCAGTCATACATGTTTCATAACTTTGATAGTTTATTATTTCATTCTATACACAGAAAGTGTGTAAGTCCTAACATGACTTTAATACACTGAAGGAAAAAAGCATCATAAAAAGCGGTAATGAGCGAGTGAGTTTAACTCGTTCACTGCCATTGACGCCTAATTTTTTAATAATCTTTTGTTGTTGTTTTTAATCGTGAGTTAACGAGTGAAGTCACGCGATTAATTACTTTTTTAAAAAAGAAAAGATTTTTAAAAAGATTATTAAAAATTAGGGGGGCGTCAGGCGATTCAAATTTGTAATAGTAATTAATCGCATGACTTTAACAGTTAACTCACGATTAATCACAAATTTTATATCTGTTCTAAATGTATAATAAAAAAATTCTAGGTTTTCATACTCTTGTTAACAAAAGTGGAAAAAAATGTTAAACTAATAGAAATAGTTCAAATTAATTTTTGACATATATAGCCGTCAATGGCAGTGAATGAGTATAATATGATAATAATAATAATAATAATAATAATAATAACAATAATAATAATAATAATAATAATAATAATAATTAATAATAATAATAATAATTAGATAGCACATTCCAAGGCACTCAAGGATGCTTAAAAGATCCTTGCAGATCAGAGAGAAAAAAATCATGAATAATATGACATTGAAATGGTCAGTGGAATTGTAAGTGAGATTGTCTAATGTTAATGACTTGAAATCATCCTAAAATGAACTCAAAGACACGTCTGTATGACCGTTGACTGTGCTTGTTGCTTCGTCTCGAATCATTTGTAACACAGTGCAAAGTGTTGACAGGAATGACAAGGAAAAGCCAAGAGTGGAAACAAGGCGATCCCTCCTGGCTCACAGGGCTCAAGCTGCTTTTGTCACTATTTTCAGATGGTCCCTCCGGCTCAGGAGAATTTCTTCTCAACACCCCGCTGGTTTAGGAAATGTGAAATGACTGACAAGTTTACAAGTGTTACATCATTGGAAGGCTTTTTCCCTCGGTGGCATTTTGAACTTCTCACAGTCAGCGGTTTTGCGGGCAACAAAATCTGCTCCTTTTTCCACATTTCACTCCATCAAAGTTAGACAATAGCCAACAGCACTTTTCTGTCTGTCTGGGTGAGAATATACGCTTTTATACTAAAGCTTTGCATCCAAAAAAAAAAAAACGGGCATGTATTTGATTGTGAACAAAAATAGATATGAAAGCTAATCTACTGCCAAATAACTACTGTTTGTTGAAGTGAGGAGGAGAGGTCTTAAGGTCTGCTATCGTCTTGTGGCTACTAAAGTTAACTATTAACCTTTTGGCTGTGGCGTCAATCACTTGACAGGCTCGCTCCTTATCACCTGCAAAATATCCTGAGTTAGTTTGACGCTTCCACTAACACTTCCGATTCCATCACTTTAAACTTCGTCTTGCTCTCCCAAATTATCCGTGATGAAAACAAAACAATCACAGCTAGCTAAAGCGCAACACCTTTCTTTAAATAGTGCCACCACTTATACTTATTTATGTCTTCAGGAAAGCTCTCTGACATTCTTTCATCATCGTTGAGAGCTACTCAGTGTCAACTTAGTGAATTTGTCTCTATATTTGGACACTTTTGCGAGACCTGCTAGTGACCATTTTCTTTTTCAAAAAAGCGCCACATCTAGCCACTTTTTGTGATGTTATTTATGACTTGTTGTGACTCTGATTCTCCCTCCAGAGGAGGAGATGTTCACCCATCCACGTCCACACTGCAAATGAAACCACCACTGGCTCATTCAACCAGAACATCCCATAAAGCAAACGCCCATAAAGATTCAATTGTATTTTTCGTCTTGGAGGCAGCACTCACCAAGCCTCCAAATTACACTTGCCAATAAGTGTAGCGCAGTAGTTCTTAGCCTTTTTACACCAAGTGCCTCCTAAAAAATTACTTTCCAAATACTAAGTGTTCATCAAAATCCAGACAGACATTTTATTCCTAAAAGTTTTAATATTATTATGTACTATTTTTTTGTTTTTTGTTTATTGAACATATAAACCAACAACAGAAATACTGAAATTAAAATAAAAAGATTTAAAAGAAAAGGTTTGTTTTTTTGTTTTGTTTTTTTTACATGCATTAAGCACATCGTACATGTTCAAATGAGAGTAGGAGTGTTCAACTTTATCATAATCTCATCTATTTTATCCTACCTTATCAGAAGCTAACTCTGGCTAATACTATCTTCTCTGACAGTGGGGGCGGAGCTACGGCATTGCAAAAATGCAAGGGCCCCCGTAAGGATTCAATAGATATTTTCCCTGGGGTATGCAGTGCTTCGTCACCAAGCAGCCAAATTGTACTTGCAAATTTTACTTGGCAACCAGCCAACAAAGTGAGTATGAGAAGAAATACAGTGTAGCTCTTCAAACAATGTTAGCTTGACATCTCCTTGGTCCATGTGGCTGCTGAGTAGTTCAGAAACCGGAGACTTCAGTAATGTATCGTCTCCCAATCCCGCTCTTACCTTCTCGGAGAGTAATGGCTTCCGATTTTCAATAGCCTCAACTACGGCTGGCTACTTCCCGTACGATCTGCTGCCTCATTGGCTCTTAGAAGGACAAATGAGGGCTCGAAAGTCAAGTCTGGAGCATCGCTGGAGAGAATTACAAAGTTCCCGTATGACATTAGAGACAACAGGAGAGCCATTCAAAGAGGGTTTACATTTTCAAGTTTCCTTTACTTAGCTTTCTCTTGCACCCCGTGGCCCTTTTTTTTTCTTTTCAAGTGAGTTACAGACTCTGATTCTCCACTCACTTAGCGCTCTCTGAACAGCGCTCCTTTTCCCCGACATCGCCTCGAGCAGCTTGGGCGCAATCAAAGCAAATGGGGGAGGGGGACAGACAAACGGACGGAGAGTAGAGCCCTGGCGGAGGTCAGCTGAGTCATTTCAAGTGCACATTATTTTACAAAGACTCCAGTTTCACTCAAGGCAATACTTTAATTTGGTGAATGTGAATAATGCAAGTGAGGTCAAAAGGTGCGGACGCAGAGGATGTAAGAGAACTCACAAGATGGCTGTTATTTTGGTACATAAACCTAACCCACAATGAAACCATAAATTGTAGACATAGTTAAAGCAAAAACAAAGTCATTTATTTTTTAGCCTTTTGGGTGTGTCAGGGCAAAGTTCACTGATGAAAAAGTGAATGTGTTTTATAATTAGATGGGATTGCTTTCATTTTTTTTTTTTTTTTTACTTTTTGAGTCTCTCACTACGAGACAAGCGCTAATGCAGAGTGCAAGACATCTGCTGACCTTCACTTTGGTGGCACCAGGTGTCCCCTTCTCATTCCTCTCCTACATCTCCTTCATTATTCATTATCGCTGCAGGTCCACAGGAGCAGTAAGTGTCTGACGAGCATGTGAAAGAATTTCCGTTCAAATTGCTTGTCCACCAGCTTAGGGGGAATATGATGTAAAAGTGACTTTTTAATTTTGCTGTAAAATAACTGTGTTTTTAGGGCCCATCCACGAATCAAGTATGAATTTTACAACATCAATCTGGCTATTTTTGAAAATGGGTCTTTATCCATCTTACCATAAAAAGTGGGGTTGATTTACATAATCCTGTACTGACATCAACTTTCTCGACTCATGACTTGGAAGCTAGGCTAGGTGACAATCTGCCATTTTCAAGCCGCGGCCATAATCCACACTGTCATGGCAAAATAATGTGTCCGTATTTCTGTCTATCTATCAGTGTCCATCTGTCCGTCTGTCTGCAGCATGTGATTGTTGTTAAAGTGCTCTGGAAAGTTGAGTTGACAGTTGAGTTTTGCTTGGATTCTGTTGGAATTTGGTTTGTTACTTAACTGTACTTAGGAGTTCAACAAAATCTCCTTCACTTTATCATAATCAAATCTAAGTTCCAGAAAACCTTCAAAATCTGGTTTGGAATTGTAGGTGAGGCTTTCAAGTCCAGATAAAAATTGGTTAAAAAGGTTAAAAAGAAGAACTATATATATATTCTTCAGAGGGGTGGGACTATATATTGAAATAATCGTTCAAAACAAAGTTCTGAAGTTTTGAGTAGTGTGGTAAAAGTGTGTTTTATTCCTCAAGTGGGTGGCTTTGTTTCGGGCTAAAGTGATGGAGGTGCGACTATGGAGGGCAATTGAAGCTAAGCGAATACACAGAGAGGCAGTCTGTCACGGATTGGCTTTTTTTTTTCTTCTTCTTGATAATAACGCTGACAATATTCCAACGGGAGTCAGGTCATCCTGAAGCTAATACCTCACAAAGCCGCTTCCGTCAGGCCCGCACACGTTTCTGTGGAAGAGGAATTTGGAATGACAATGGCGCCCTGTTGCTTGTTTGGATTCTGTCCGGAAATCTCATCTCTATTCATTGAATTTTTGCCAGTCCTGAGGGAGATGAAGATTGTTGCGAGCTGTGTGCAATTTATTTATTTGGTTAGCCCTCACTGAGAACTGGATATCGTGTTCTGGAGTTGATCAAAAAAGATCCAAGAGAGTGAATGACAAGGTGTCCTGTTGTAACTGTACCTGATATGTAGTTCTTTTTAGGTACCCCCCCCCCCCCCCCTTCAAATAATAGTAGTCTTAAAGTGATCCCCCGCTGTTCGCTAGGATTCGGGACCAAGCCACTGACACCAAAAATACATGAGTAAAAACATGAAAGGAAAGCCTGTGATTAAACTTTTGTGTTGTCATACGGAAAGCTAATGACATTAGCATTAGCAAGTCACACTTTGGACTAAAGAGCATTCTGACCTGTAACTATTTCTCTTCTCTTGCAGAAATCTCTTGGACAGAGACACCTTTTCCAAATCTGACCCATGTAAGTTCTTTCTTTTCTTTCTTTTTTTCTAACAATCCTAATTGCGGCTTAGCTTTTGATGTTTAACAAGACAGTTCACGGTCACCAATGCACTTCTAACTTGCTGAGATTTGCTTAGATTTACCGGTAGTCCTTGCTGTTTTCAAAGTGTTCTAGCAATAATATTAGTTGCGCAGTAAACTATAGTCTAAAGCTAATCTAAACTCATGTGAAACATTATAAAACTGATCAAAATTGATTTTTTTTTAACTCAGTATCTAAACTCTGATCTAAACTCAGTTGAAATGCAGTTTAAAGCTGATCTAAACTCATTTAAAATTCACTCTAAACTTGATCTTAACTCAATTGAAATTCAATCTAAATCTGATCTCAGATTTAAACCTGAACAAAACTCATTTGAAACTTAGTCTAAACCTATCAGAATGCATTTGAAATATAGTGCAAGCCTGATCTAAACTCATTTGAACCTCATACTAATCATGACATAAACAAAGTAATTCAGCCTAAACCTAATCTAAATTCATTCAAGCCTCATTCTATGCATATTAAGTCAGAAATTCAGTCTAAACCTGATCTAAATTAATTTGAAACTCTGTTTGAAACTCTGTTTTAACCTGATTTTAGCTCATTAGAAACCCAGCGCAACCAATCTAAACTCATTTGAAACTCGGTCTAAACCTGATCAGAATACATTTGAAATATAATCTAAACCTGATCTAAACTCATTTGAAATATAGTCTAATCCTGATCTAAACTCCTTTGAACCTCATTCTAAGCATGATATAAACTCAAATTGTCAGCCTAAATCGGATCTAAATTCATTTGAAACTCACTCTGCACCTCATCTAGACTCATTTGAAACTCAATCTGAATCAGATTTGAGCTCATTTGAAACCCATCCTAAACCTGGTCTAAACTAATTTGAACCTTGGTCTGAACCTGATCAGAACTAATTTGATCTGAACTCATTTGAAACTAAATCCAAACCTAATCTGGACCTGTGTGAAACACAGTATATTATTATATGAACTCATTTAAATCATATCTAAAGTCATGTGAAACGAAAGTGCTATGACTGCATTTCCGAGTATTCCAGCTGTAAGATCCAGAATGACAGCCAGGCTTGACATCATAGAAAGAAGGTCCAAGCCCTTTGTGTAAACAAGCCGTGGTGAGGATCTGACAATCGGCCTACTTTGTATTCAGCAATGTTACGTTTGGCCCTCCTCAGCTTCATTTGAAGTCGTCAAATTGAATAGGAAGCAGGAAAATCCCACCGTGAAGAAAATGTGTGATTACACGCCTGTAGTCGTGGACGCAGGTGGCGGCCTCGGAGAAAGCTCGCTCGCTTCATGCCACTTTGATGCAATGCAGTGTTATCAGATGGGCCGCTTCATCGGGCGTGGCAGGGTAATTAAAAAAAATGTATATGAAGAGGAAGAAAAGCGACTTTGAGCGAGATGACGGATTTATTTTCAATTTTGGGACTAGGGCTCAGTGAAATGGCATTAAAAGAAAATCAGCCAGTTTAAAATGCTTTTTTCCTCTTTCGCTTATGGAAAGAACAAATCACTACGACATTCAAAAGCACATTTGCGACACAGCACAGTGAGCAAGTGTTCTTTATTAAACCTTACCTTCCTCACAGTTCTGTGAGTTAGAGTTCGAATCTTTGATTCTCCCATGTGCCAAAAAAGTTGTATGCCAGTATACCAGTGTTTCTTAATTATATTTGATCTCGTTTTTGAGTGAGTCATTTCATTATGTAATTGTTTTATATTTTACACATTGAACCTTTTTTCTATACCTCATCTTTTCAAATATCAAATGTGGCCCAAGAGAACTTTGCCCACCCCCTTGTCTAAACGCATCTTTTTGGCTGACATTTTAGCGGCTGTTGATGCATCATTGAAAAATCCTTCAAACGGCGCCACCGATTGGTTGGGATGTCATTCTGGATGTACGTGTATGTTTACACCTGACAGTTAAATGTTATTCTAATAATGTATGTATTATAGATATCCTGAAACTCAATGAGTACCCCCAAAAGTTTCCCCCGACCCCTGACTAGATTCACTCATTGACGTGACATTGAGAGGGATGCAGGAAAAAGGTTAAAGGACCTATGCCTTAAATTGATCATAAAATTGTCCGTGTTGGTTTGAAGCGGCCATTTTAGATGAATTCCTCTTACTTTGACAACCTCCTACTACCAAAATGTACCCAAATGAGCCCAACGCTAAGACAGGTGTCCCAGATCAGATTCCCAACCAATGTGCCGCGCTTTGCAGATTAGTGTGCTGTGGGAAATCATCACGTGTGGTGCAAAATCATCTATATTTACTACAAATAATGGTTCTTTGCGCCACTATCTTACGTATGTCTAGCGATATATTGTAAATGTGTACTTATAATATTGTGGAACTCTGTCCTAGATAGATGGGAGAAAATTAACAAATTGTTAAATTGTGAACATTCGTTGCCTACACTATGTCTCTGCTATGACCCCCCCCCCCCCCCCACACACACACACACACACCTACCCACTTGTAAAAGTCTTTGAGTTTCGTTGCATTGCTTTTCTTATGTTGCTATGTGCTGAGGTGTTTCGTTCCACCTCCCATAAGACCACGGTTTAGCAGTTGATTTTATTCCCGTCTTCAAACCTCTAGTTCTCAATTTTTCTCATCTAAGGAATCGGGGAGCCCTCTTTGGGCGTCCCGTCAGTCCTCCCGTTCCTGTCCTCCGCTGTTTAATGTCACAGTTTTTTTATGTCCCTTGGTTAGGTTGAAACTGAAAATTTGATTTAGCTGCTCTGTACTTGTCCAACGACGATAAAAATTTGATTTCCACTTCTATCGAAGGATGGTATCGAAGTTTAACAATCAAAAAGGGTGTGCCAGTAACCCTATATTACTTAGAAAGTTGATGAAAAATGAGCCCGCGTCACCAGTTTGACGGATCCACTCAAAAGTGGGTGAACATGTCTATCATAAAAGTCTGAAGAAAATTGAATAGAAAATTTACTACTTTTTTTTTATACAACCCAAACATTTCCTCTATAGAAACTAGGTTTATTATTATATTATATATATTATATAATATATATATATATATATATATATATATATATATATGTATAAAAATAATAATAATTAAAAAAAGGAGAGTAATGATGATGTCAAATCGAATGAACAATACTGAGCTTTCCTGAAGAAAAAAAAAAGAAAAAAGAAAAGAAAAAAAAAGAAACTAGGTTTATTAAAATTAGTTTTACACGCAATCTTTGTGTATTGCGTTGTGTAGTGAATGTATTTAAGTTTATCACCCTTTAGAATGATAAACAAACTCAAAAGTGCATTGCCGTACAATTTAGAGACAATAATCTTGCATCGTGGCTATTTATGAGTAACTAGACAAAGTAAATATTTGACATTTACGATGAAACAGTTCTTTTGATCTCTTCTGCTTTCTTCTCTCTCCACAGTGGTGGTGTTGTACACGCAGGGTGTGGAGTGCAAACAGTGGCGAGAGGTAAGAGCCCCGCCCACCCATGATTCTCTCATCCCACACGAGTCACCTCTATAAGGCACACATGACCACCCACTCTGTGTTTGCGTGCGTTTGTGTTTACATTGCTAATTACGTTGCAAACATTATGGCGTCTGCTCCAGCGTAATGCTCGCCCTCTCGGCAATTGACCAATTGGCCCCAATTTGACCCAGTGGTCAAATTGAAGCCTGTTTTACTAACGAGACATTATGACTATGCCTGGCTGATTGCTTTCTAGTGGATATTGTTCCACTCCAGTCCACTAGATGGCAATAATGTGTACTACAAAGTGGGAACCAATTTACACAGCTTGCAGGCTTTTTGTTTTGTTTTTTTGCCACGGCAAAAGATTCTCAGATGAAATGTTGTCGATTCCCTCTCAGATATTTACAGATGACAAATGAAATGTAACCATCCATTTTCTTAACCCCTTATTCTTCACAATGGTCGCGGGGCGCGCTGGAGCCTATCCCAGCTGGCTTCGGGCAGTAGGCGGGGTAGACCCTGAACTGGTTGCTAACCAATCCAGGAAATATAATATAATATAATATAATATAATATAATATAATATAATATAATATACGTATATCCATCTGCATTGCTTATCCTCACTTGTGTGTGTATACTATACTCGAACCCTATCCCACCTGACGCTCAGCACCACTGGGTTACAGTCACGAGCGAGATCTGCGAACTTGCGGGCCTGCAGGTGCTGTTGACAGCCCAGTCAAGCTGTGAGCTATTGATAAAGCTAAGTGGTGCGTGTAATGTGTTTTTGTTTTTCTGGAGGATTGGTGGGCTGGTTGGCATACGTTTCTCTTTCCACCAAACTGCAATCCAATCATTCCTCCGGAGGACAAACTCTCCAACTGGTTGACATGCTTGTGGATAAACTGAATTTCAAGCTCATCTGGAGAACCAATTTTCAACATCAGTGTTTATAACACGTAACGTGTTGCCATTAAATATTTCAGCAACCGCTGCGACCCAATCTCAGTACTTGTCATGCCCGGTAACACACTGCCACAACCACTTTCTGTATGGATATGAGGACTCTCAGGGTTTAACTCATTCACTGCCATCGGCGGCTATAAACGTCAAAAATGCATTTGAACTATTTATAGTAGATTAACTTTTTTTTTTCATTTTGTTAACAAGAGTATGAAAACCTAGAAAAAAATGTTTTGTACATTGTTGTTGTACATTTAGAACAGATATAAAAATTTTGATTAATCGTGAGTTAACTAGTAAAGTCGTGCGATTAATTACAATGAAAAAATGTAATCGCCTAACGAGATGATTATTAAAAATTAGGGGCGTCAGGCGATCAAAAGTTTAATCGTAATTAATCGTATGACTTCAATAGTTAACTCACAATTAATCACACATTTTATATCTGTTCTAAATGTACAATTAAAAAAAATCTAGATTTTCATACTCTTGTTAACAAAAGTAGGAAGAAAAAAGTTAAACTAATAGAAATAGTTAAAATGATTTTTTGACGTTTATAACCGTCAATGGCAGTGAATGAGTTAAGGTGGAAAGGTATGTAGGTGGATGCAAGTACTACAAATAAGTTTCCTGCTCAAAAATCTGTTTTGGCCTGCTTTCGCGTATTGTGTATCGCCACCTTTCTGGACCAACATGTTGAAATAATGATGATTTTATCTGAAATTACTCACAGATTTACTTACTTACTTATTTATTTACTTACTGCCTGTTTAGTAGGACGCCAAGCTAATATACTTACAGCAAGCCATGATTTAATCTGTTGTATGAATGGATGTACAGAATGTGAATACACATTTATTGTACCTTCTGCTATCTAATGAAATAAATATCACGTAATAATCAGGCCTATATGCCAATGGTTAGCTTTTTATAGCTACTCAGCATGGCAAAAACAAATGCATGGTTCAAAGACTCTCCGTTACTTCCACTTAGAACCCAGGCTAAACTTAGCTCCTCCTCGACATTCAAATATGTCAAGACCAGTTAAGATGTATCACTTCAACATAATCTTTGACACCAGTTACTAGTTTCCTATTAGCCAGGGGATTGGCGCCATCTTCTGGCATCTTAAGAACTTACAAGGGGGAAAAAAAACATCTGAGTTCATCTAAGGTTAGCTTCCCCAGAAAAAGAAAAAAAAAAAGCGCATGGATGCATTTGTGAATAGTGAATTGCAAATAGGCAGGAGCTTACTGTACATAAGTGATCATTTTCAAAGAAATGAAATGAAACTGGATAATTTCCCACGGCACAGCAGATGATCTCTCATGGCAGTGCTTGGGAATCAATGATCTAGCGATGCTGGAAAATGAATGAAGTCAATGAACATGCTCTCTCCCACTTGCGATTATGAAAAAAATGAAGACGACTACTTGACTAGTCTGCAGCCCAGCCTTGAGACGACATCACAAACAGAGCGCAGATCGTACTGTACTTCCGCTGCTCAGTCTGCTGCTGACTCCGCCTGCTTTCTCATCCTCGTTGCTGATGAAGGCTGCTGGCCGGCGGTGTAGCGCCACTTGGATTGAAACCTCTCAATCCTGTCTCTGCCTATGAGAATGAAAAGTAGCAGTTACATTTTAGCAGCCTTGGATGCATAAACATCCCGGATGCAGTAGTAACAGCAGAACGTGTGACTATTCCACCGAGACTTGCATTGAAGTGGTCCGGCAGCAGTGGTGCAAAGGCGGCGAGGCGCTATTAATTGAATTAGTGTAATTTGAGCCTATGAAGTATTTTCCTTCGCCTTGCTTTTTTTTGCAGCAGCAGCAGCATGATTGTGCAATCATTGAATGTTGCTAATCCAATCACAGTTGATGAATTCATATTAGCTGGGTGGAACAAAATACCCATACTGTGATAGGCTGGGAGCACTTGATTTTTGATTGGTTATTTTTTTATAGAGACGGATGGACGAACGGACGGATGGATGGATGGATGGATGGATGGATCAGATGTCAGGGTGCTATTGTGTTTACACACCAGGTGTGATTGTGTTTCCATTTCAGGTGTGACTGTGTTTACACGTCACCTATGATGGTCTTCATAAATCAGGTGAGATTGTGTTTACGTGTCAGGTGCAAGGTTATTTTAGTTAATGAAATCTGATGAAACAACTCAAACTAAAATTCAAAAAACGATTGCGTTACCGAAATAAAATAAAAACAAAAATGCTTTTTTAAAAACGAAAACTAACAAACTACTTTTTTTTTCTTTTTTTTTCTTTTTCTGGGAGATCTCAGTATTGATCATTTGAAATGTCATCATCATTGTTCTCCCTTTTTTTTTTTTTGTATGTGTGTTTGTGCGTGCGTGCGTGCGTGCGTGCGTGTGTGCGTGCGTGCGTGCGTGCGTGCGTGAGAAAGAAAAAAAAATAATAAGAATTCCCATACCGTTCACCTAAACCGAACACTTCAAAATCCAGCCAGAGTCGTGGGGCCGCCAGGAGACCCGAAGGGGGACCAAAGAAAAGAAAGAAAAGCGAAGCCCAGCACCGACCAGACACCACCCACCGGGCCACTAACCTTCACCAACCCCAGAGACATCTAAACTCCAACAAATCAGGGAAACCTCAAGGGCCCAAAGGAGAAACTGAGGAAAGGTAGAAAGGACAGACGAAGCAGAGTGAGATCCACAGACACCCGCCTCCACCGAATCAATGACCTGAGGGAGAAACAAATTGTGTCTGAGTCTCGATAGATGCTGGTGTGGTGGATCTAGCATGCATGAAAATCTCCACCAAAGAGGGGCGCCGTCGACCCCCGCCAGGACAGAGCAAGCGCAACACCTCAGGGCCCCCCAGGCCGCGGCCGCGGCCGCACCAAAGGACGACCCCCGGGCCCCGCAGGGGCCACCGGCCGGAGAGCAAACCCCGGAGCAGGAGCGCCCCCCACGCCAACGCGGCCCGCGCCCCCAACCCAACGCAGCAGGACGGGGCACTGCAGGCCCACCAGGCACCCCACCGGCCCACAACCCCCGCTCCCCCCCACCCCCGCCACCCACCCCAACCCAGCCCCAACCGGCCCCAGGTCCCCAAATCCCCAGACACCCTCCCCACCCCAGCACCCCCCACCCCGGCACCCCCACCACCACCCCCCCACCAACCAAGCGTATATTTATTTAGATATAAACTGGAATAAAGATGTTTGAAATAGTGTCACACGGAAGTGACGTCATCAAGCAGCAGCCAATAGAAAAGCACTTTCAGAAGACATCGCTCCTAGGCAACAATTTTGCGTGCTTGACTTTTTCCTCCAGTGGTTTGGCTCGCCTGCTTTTTCATTTAACTCAGCCGAAATGCAACGCTAGGTAAGAAATATGTAACTTTTTTCTTTTTACCATGGTGTTTACTAAATATTGCGCACAAGTAATACACTTTAAAAAAACTAACTAATACTGAAACTTAATAAAACTAAACTAAAACTAAGCATTTTTTAAATAACTAAAACTAATAGAACCACCCTGAAAACTAATTAAAAATAACAACAACAACAAAACTCAAAACGAACTCTAAACTAACTAAAATGAAAAATCCAAAACAATAATAACCCTGCTCAGGTGTGATTGTGTCTACATGTCAAGTATGATTGTCGTCACAAGTCAGGTGTGATTGTGTTTACAGGTCAAGTGTGATTGTGTCTACATGTCAGGTGTTATTGTGTCTACGCTTCAGGTGTGATTGTGTCTACATGTTAGGTGTGATTGTCTTCCCAAGTCAGGTGTGACTGTCAGGTGATACATTTGTAGTGGATGGACAGTGTTTACTGTACTCTATATCCTTATCTCTCAGTGAACAGTATGGATGTGTCCACATTGGGTATCAATACACTCGCTGGCCAACATCTAATTATGCGTTGTTGCACATGTAGACGAGTTGAACTCATGCTCGCTCTCTAATTATAATACACAGCCCATGTGATCACGCTTATCATCCTAGACTGTACGGACGTGACATGGTAGTCATGTCACATCCCCACAATTTGTAGCACTGTCTTGCCAGTCCACATATTGATCCAATCCAACTCCAATGTAATATTGTTGTTATATATGCTGTTGTTTTCTCAAACCTCCTTTTGTCTAACTGCATTTGTAATGAATATCCCTCCTAGCACAAACAAAGGGAGCATATCAATCTCAGACTATAAAGATAAGTTAATGTATACAAATTATTGCTTAACAGGACAGGTAAAAAAAAAACACTTTTGAATGTGACATGAATGTCAGTGTTATCCTCCAGTTCGTTCAACACAGTGTATCTAAACCATTGTTTTTTGTTTTGTTTTGTTTGTTTTTTACATCCTCCCACACATGACAAAAAATCACAACAGAGAAGAATGGAACAGACTGTCAGTACTTTATTTTAACAAACCAAGCGTGGGCAATTTTTTTTATCATCTGTTGTTATTTATGCTAGTCAAAATTGGGTGCATAAATTCAACATTAAACTGTGAGTTCTGCAAAGTTGTATGGAAAGGTAAATGCAATGCTATAAGTAACTGAAATGTTGTTTTATTTTTACTACAGTATACTGCATTGTTAAAAGGTTAGAAAAACATACATGGGAAACACATCAGAAATGGACAATAAACATGAGAAGGTACATATATGACAAACAGCGTAAGGAAAACATACTGTACATGTACTTTTCTAGACTTTTTGTGCAATAATTTGATCATTCTTTTTCATTATTACGGAAATATTTTGAGAGAAAAGTATTTTATTTTAAAATGTGTTTTCATTTTTGTGGATGTGCTGTATCGCATTCTGATATGATCAAATATTGTATATTCTATTTTGCCATTTCTTTATGTCTGGACGTAGTTTGGGAGAACGGAGGTGATTGACAACACGCTGAACCCAGACTTTGTCAGGAAATACATCCTGGACTACTTCTTTGAAGAGAAGCAGAACCTGCGCTTTGACGTGTAAGTTATACACTTTGGTGAGCTCCTCTAAGGACAAGTCAAGGTCGACTTGTGCGTGATCCAAATATTTCTCACACCTTACCCCCTGATACACATCCAGCAACGCAGAAGGGAGTCAATACCCATTTTTCCATTTTCTATACATTTGTCAGGGAATAAGAGACATTTTAACCTTGGGTTAACTTGAAAAAATATTTGATTCAGTACACTACACAATGCTGTTTGTACTGACAAGTAAAAAAAGAACATTTTGAGAGAGAAATATTTGGTCTCTTTATGCACTTCAAACACGTACTGAAAATATACTGAATCGTATCCCAAATTACGCACTTCAAACACGTACTGAAAATATACTGAATCGTATCCCAAATTACGCACTTCAAACACGTACTGAAAATATACTGAATCGTATCCCAAATTACGCACTTCAAACACGTACTGAAAATATACTGAATCGTATCCCAAATTACTGGCTTATAGCAGCGAGTCTGCGACGTGTTTAGCCACACTAACTAGCCAGCCAAGGCTTGTTGCTAGCTAGCTAGTGTGACGTGACCAGGGATGAGAGGGTTACTTTTAAAATGTAATCCATTACAGTTACAAGTTACCTGCTAAAAAATGTAGTTAGTAACGTAATCCAAGTACCATAATATTAAAGTAATGTAACTGGATTACTTTTGGATTACTCCAATATTGAGTATGCTCATGAAGACAAAATAAAAATAAATATCACCACAATATATATTCTATACAATGTGCCCCTGCTATTTGCGGGTGATTGGGACCCGGCAGTCTAAAAATAGCAAAAATCCTTGTGTAATTAAAAAGCATGTAGGCTATTGATTGATTGATTGATTGATTGATTGATTGATTGATTGATTGATTGATTGATTGATTGATTGATTGATTGATTGATTGATTGAAGGCCATATGCTGTTTTCGAAAGCAACCACACCTCATATAGATAGATAGATAGATAGATAGATAGATAGATAGATAGATAGACGGACGGACGGACGGACGGATGGGCGGGCGGGCGTACTGACTGACTGACTGACTGACTGACGGTCATGCATACATGTCAACCCATAAGGTTTGTCCGTATTTCTTACGGATTTTTAAGTGTTGCAAAAGCATACGGGCGTATTTGGAAATGAATACGGATTTAACTGTTTTCATGAAAATAATAATATTAGTATATATTGCTTACCCTTTTTAAATTTATTTAGTATTTACTGTCGGCTACGTGCTACACGTGTGCATAAGCTCGATTTAAACAACAACCGGTCACAAAATCTCGTCTATCGCGCGAGACTTCTAACAGTTTCCTGACATGCGCAGTTAAGAAATTTGTGTTAGCGCGAAAATTGCGAGTCGTTGAGAAAATGGGGGACAGGCCGGCCAAAAAAACAAGATACACCGGACGTTTTCGTTCGGAATGGACGGATTTATTTAAGGTAATTGGTCCGTCAAAACTTGGAGAAGAGTATGCATCATGTTCGCTTTGTTCACGGGACATTAAGGTTGCGGCATCTGGCATTTACGATGTCAAAGAACATTTGAAATCAAAGTTGCACGAGAGAAATGTGAAGCAACAAAAAAGTCAACCGTCCATGATAAAATTTGCTCGACCCAATGGACCAAATGAACCCTCTAAAAGTATAACTAAATCGGAGGTTCACAAGTTCATAAGTTCACTCCAACAACAGACCTTGAAGCCCTGAAAGAAGAATTTGAAGATTATCAGCTCATGGAAGATGATGATGATCTCTTCTCCACCAAGAATGGCAAGCCCAGAAGAAATGATGAGGTTTGGGTGGATATCCTCAACAAGCAGACAGTGATGGGGGAAGTAAGATTTCCATCCATGAGGAAAGTTATGGAAGCTGTGTTGTGCCTGCCACATAGCAATGCAGATTGTGAAAGAGTGTTTTCTCAAGTGAGAAAAATTCACACTGACTGCAGGAAGAATTTGAACACTGACACTCTAACAGCTTTGCTGCAGTGCAAAATCAACACTGACACATGTTGTGACATTGTTCCAACAAATGAACAAGTTCATTTGGCCAAAAAGGCAACTTATGAATACAACCAAGAACATTGAGCTGTGTAACCTTGTTGATTCACCTTATGATGCCAGATGGCAGTCACTGTGATATTTAGAAATCTGTTTTTTCTTTGTGCAATAAAATGTCATTTGGAACAAGATACTGTCAATGTCTTCATATAAGAAAGAAAGTAAGGTAAGATTAATGTTATTGCATGAAACAGCTTTAGTATTGATAAAACTGACATAAGGATTTTTATGGGAAAATAAGGATTTTATGGGTTTGTAATACAGGTGGGACCAAATTAGGGTTGACATGTATGGTCATGTGACATCAACTGCAAAATGAACTTTTATCCCAGTCACAAGTTTAGCCGTGTATATGTTGTGTATGATGTTTAAATAGGGAATTGGTGGGAGGAAGATTTGTTTGGAAGGTGTAACTCACATTATGGTTGTAGGCTAGCGGGCTAGCTAGCAAGAAGCTACAGCGCGTAGCATGCTGCTGGACTCTCAACTCAAACTTTCGCTCGGAGTAAATTCCAGTGAATACCGGTCGCCATTTCCTCCTCCCGTCCGTGAAGCTTTTTCAAACTGCCCGCGCGTGGAGGACACAACTAGTCAGTTTGTTTGTTCCCACCTCCCCGACATGTAGCAACGGTCCTACTTGCGCTCCCTCTCTCTGTCTGTCTCTCTCTCACCCTCTTTCGCACTCTCATCGTAGAAATTGTAATCCCTCAAAGTAATCCCCATTTTTAATAAATGTACCTGTAATCTGATTACATGTTTTTTTCCTGTAACTGTAATGGAATACAATTACTTTTTTTTTGCAATCTGATTACGTAACTGCGGTACATGTATTCCGTTACTCCCCAAACCTGGACGTGACGTAGGCAGCATCAAGCTTGTGTGTTGTGAAAAGTGTGCCGTGCCACGTTACATGCCGACTGTCGAAGCTTCTTGGGATTGTCTTTGTGAAAAAACTTTACAATCTGTGATTCATATAAACCTCAAATGGTGTGGTTGCACAAGTGTGCACACCCTCTTATACTGTAACTGATGACTGGTGTTCAAAACGTTCCCAATCCTATTCGGACTCATGTTATGAGTCAACAGATACATGCTAACATTTAAAGTGCTTCTAATTAACCTCAAATAAAATGTATCTACTCTTATAGATTCTTCCTGACATTTTTGTTGGCTTTTATTAAGGCACATGTGGAAAAAACAGTGTGGGAATAAGTGCATAATGTGTTTCCTTTATACTTGACTTAGATGAGCATTATGAGTGTTAATGAGTGACTGTACTGCCAATATAAGACTCTTGCAGTGCATTCTGGGACTTAGTGTCTGCAGTTCATGCATTATTTGCAATATACTGCACTAACTCGTCATTTTAGTTGAATTTTGAATATTTTGCAGTCAAAATTGTGCCCCGCAAATCCGCTCCTCATGCTGAGAAGACGTTAAATATTCCCCCATGTCCTTATTCACTCTTCCTCTAACCTGACTCTCATTTTCTCCTCGTCTCGCTTCTCTCCTGAGGAATTATTCATTGGCACTGTGTCTCAATAGACGGCTATGAGGGTGATACATATTTCATATCAACTTTTATCCTTAATCTCCCCCACTGTCAAAGTATAGCAAGATTTATAAAACTTGCCAAGATCCCATGTGCATGGCCCTTTTGTACACACACACAAAAATAGTGTCATTTAAAAGTACATTGGTGTGACCGAACATTTTTGTTTTATTGTATAAACTTCTGACAGCTTCCCTCCCAAATTCCCAATCCAAATATAATTTAGAGCGGGATACACAAATACAAATCCTAAATGGCCCCAAACACATTTAATTAATATCAAAAAACATTGTGACATTGGCAAGTTCCCATATTATGCTCTTATTCTGAAAGGCAATGTCTACTTTTTCCAGTAGTGAGTCACTTTCTGAGATATTCATGCACGTAACTTTGACACATAACCATCACGTAAAATAACACGTTCTTTTGCAACAACTAATATTGAATGCTATCAAGACACTTTCGTGTTATTTCTTACTTTGTCACTGAGGTCCACCGCGTTATATATAGATCCTTTATCCCAGTGAAGAGGTCAGTGAGGTGCACTTTCATTTCCAGAATCAAATAAGTGCCCGTCGGACTGACCGCCCAAAATTCCTCCTGAAACTCAGAGATATGTTACGAAGAGTGTCTTCTTTTGTCCCTTGTGGACTTTTAGGTCTCCTGAGAGTTTTGTACTCTTAAAGAATTCATTTGCATGCTATGGTGATGGAAGTGTGGATTTGGACAGCAGGGATTCTCTCCTTCGCAATTACAGGGACTCATTTACATCTCTCTTTTATCACAGGAGGAGGAGGAGGAAGGGGGTGGGGGGGAGTGCCAAGGCCTTCTGGAGTTTAATTACTTTTACGTTGATTGGCAGGCGTGAGCGACTTAAGGCCTCGTTTACATAGGATATATTTTTTCCTCAAAGAAGACACATTTTGCATCCCCCCACCACACACACACACGCACACACCACCACCACACACACACACACACACAATTAAAGAGTTCCTAGGTGCCTTGTTTGCGTCAAATCTGACTTGGCTTTACATTAGACAACAATAACAACAACAACAAAACGTTCTTCCACCATGCAGTTTGATGACTTTTCCTAAAGTGAAACACATAAACCGCAAAAGTTTTCGAATGTCAATCAAAATTGGCTGTAACAAACTGAAATGCTTTCTTTATGCTTCCAGATTTGATATTGATTCTAGAAGTCCCGAACTGGCCAAGCATGTAAGTAAAGCTCCTTATCTGTGGACCTGGAGCTTAAAGTGCACGTCATGCGCCTGCAACGTGATTCATCCAGATTTTTTTTTCTTTCGTTTTTTTAATATGTGCATGTCTCGAACCTTTTGGTTGTCTGCAAATCAAATTAGAAGTCACATAAGCACTTCCATTTGAGCAAATGGTGTATCATGTGCTAAACTAATTAGTTTGCTTTTATTTCCATCTCTGACAAAGTGGAAAACATATTTTTTCAATTCCCCTGGAGATATACTAATCAAAGATGCAGTTGCAGCACACACTCAAACACGCAGAAGTTCCCCACTTTTGTTTGAAATGAGGAATTAAGGTTTGTGCATGATTGCTGTAACGTTTCAGCACATCGGCGTTCCAATTTCATTTTCCTAGAAAAACAACTAAAAACACTGAGATTAAATTTTCTAACTTTTACTTTGTGCTGAACAATAACAAAAAATATATATTTTATTTATCTTCTCTTTATATCCAATCCTAACCTTATTCCCATACCTAATGTACCTACTGACAGATCAACTGACTTACCTACCTACATACCTACCTACCTACTCACCATATTTAACCTACCTACCAACCTAATCTCATAGCTAATTTACCTGCTGACCAACCCACTGACCGATCTACCTACCTACCTACCTACTGACCGATCTACCTACCTACCTACCTACCTACCTACCTACTGAATGACCATCCAACTAACCAACTAACTAATTGATTTACAGACCAACCAACTGACATAACTAATGAAGCTGCCAACCGACTGACCAACCTACCAGCCTACTAACTAACTAACTAACTAACTAACTAACTAACTAACTAACTAACTAACTAACTAACTAACTAACTAACTAACTAACTAACTAACTAACTAACTACCCCAAACTGTTCCTTCCTACGCACCTACCTACCTGCCTAATCTCCATACCTAATCAACTAATTCTCCCCTCCCATCTACCTTAGAGCGGTATCTCACAGTGCGACACAGGCTTGCAAGGGTGTGCGCATGTAGTGATTGATGGGTTTTCTTCAGGTTACGTTTGAGATTGCAAAGCGTTGCGAAGACACTTACAAACCATTTTTATGCTGTGGCCATCACATTTGCCATGGCCATGAAAATTTCTTCGCAAGCATAAAAATGGTTTGTGTGTGTCTGGCAAATGTCTTTGCAACGGTTTGCAATCTTGAACCAAACCTGAGGAAATGCCAACACTCGCTACATGTGCACACTCTCGCAAGCCTGCGCCGCTCTGTGAGATAGTCTTTACCTACCTACCTGGACAACCTATCTAACATTACCAAAAGAAGCTACCTCGCACCAGCCGACCAATCCAAGAGACCTACTGCCTAACCTTCCGAACAACTGAAAAAAAAAAACTACCTACCTACATACTTAATCTCTATGCCTAACCCATCTGCCCATCTACTTAACCCCCCTACCTAACATTAACAACTTCCCTCCTTACTTAATGTGTATTTTGAGAGGAGAAAGGTTTGCTTTGCATTCAACCAAACATTCCAGCATCTGCATTGCTTTTTCATTTTCTTTTGTGACATTTTGCTGTGTGCTGCAGAAGCAGGTGGCTGCTAAAAGCCTTTCTGGCCTCGGTTGCTTCGTACGCTTCTTGTCATTTCATCATCCTTGCCATTCAAGCTCTTCCTCCACCCCTTCACCATTATGCCCTCCCAATCTTTCCCAAATCAAGCCTTTTGCTCTCCATCTTGCTTGATGATGATTTAAGTAGCGTGTGCCTTCTGTTCCATGATATGCTCTCTTGTGTCACTGCTTCTGCTGCCCGGTCTCTCTCTCTCTCTCTCTCTCTCTCTCTTGATTTCTTTCTTTCTCTTCCTTCTCCTCCTCTTCTTCTTCCTCCTCCTCCTCCTTCTCCGCACTTGGGAAAAAGCCGGCCGACTTTAACGTACGTGCCTGCCTCAGATGTCCTCTCAATTCTGACTGTACTGCTTTTAATGATGCTCAACTCCTTTCTTTGTTACTCCCGCCTGAACGTGCTGCCTGAATATGCCGCCCGCCCCTTTGCCCAAACCTGCGCCCTGTCTCCATGGCACTCACTGTCCCCCTCATGGCAGGACTTCCTGGGACAGGTCCACTGCACACTGGGGGAGATTGTGGGCTCTCCTGCGAGTCGCTTGGAGAAGTCTCTCGGGTAAGCTTGTCTTTTTAAGCACCATTATCTGGTGGGATAAAGATACATGGATCTGGTTTTCATAGTCATAACGGCCTTCTGAGGGAAACCCTGACTATGACGTAGCTCACAAAACGAGCTCAAGGAGCTTTTCAAAAATCCTTGAATATAAACGACGCTCAATGCTCATCCGTATGTGTCGCATCATTCCCGCTTGATGTCACCCGTCAGAACAAAGTCGAGGCGATGATCAATATGTCTACCCGCTATAGCCATCTGTGTCTACATCAGTCTGCATCATAAGGCCATGTGCTCACGAAGGCGGCGGCTAATTGAACACGACCGAGGGCTTCCACAAAGAAATGATTGTCATTAGCAACGCAATCTAGCGGGAAGAGTTGATTGTAAGCGCTGTGATACTCGGGCTGCTACGTCACTTGATCTTTCTTTTCATGCTTTAAAAATGCTCACTTTCATTGGTTTATTATGGACATAGACATTTTTGGGGGGTTTAAGTTTTAAAAGGCAAAAAGTAAATGAATTTTTGGTATCTCGTCAGGTGTGATTGTACTTAGATGTCTGGCGGTGTGATTGTCAATCATTGTGCTTACATCTCAGATGAGAAGTCTTCACATCAGGTCAGTCAGATGTGATTGTAGCCGTTTCTCAATATATAAAATATATTGTCATTACAGGTAGTCCTCAACTTACGTACACAATGGGTTTCGAGAGGTTGCTTTTAAGTCAAATTTGTTTGCGAGTTGAATGACATTAAATTTAGTTTAAAAATAAAATGTTAGGAAATTATTATTTTTAAATATAAATAATAATAATAAAAAATAAAAACGTTAGGGCATTTATACTAAGTGTTAAGTATTCTTCAAGTAATTGTGTGTGTGATGTTTAAGTATCTTATTTTGAAATCTATGCTTTTAATTTACTTCTGTTTTCTGTTTCCGTTCGTCATTCAGCTCATGCACTTGTTTTTAGCTTGTGCAAAACAACAGTAACTTATTGCTGTCCGTCCAAAACAATCTATCTGAACATAAAAGTTATTTCAAACAGTCACTCATTTTTCACAGGGAAACCAACATGACATTGCCAAAAACATGTCATCTCGATTCTTCTTTTCCAAACTCCTGGTGAGCTGGATTGCAACATTTTGTGGTAAATAGCGCCAGCTACTGTGCAGGAGGGGCATAACAGTTAGTTGGCGTCTGATTGAAAAAAAATGCTGGCATACTGCAATGCAAGACGTGCGCACCTGGTGGGTCCAATCACATTTGAGGGGGCCCAGTGCCACCCCGGCGTCCAAGGTGGTGTATTGCATTGTGTGCAGTTTGTCCGTGTGTGAGTGAATTTGAACGCATACACACTGAAGAACGTAGAGTTACAGTCTTACGAACTGGGCGAGTACAGTCTTGGTAAGACCGGTCTCAGAGACCGTAATTCCTAAGAACTAGTCTGAGCTCTTTGTAATTGGCAGTGTGTTTACAGGTCAAGTGTGATTGTCTTAATATGTCAGGGTGTGATTATGTTTATAGTTGTAGAACATAGCTTGTAGAAAGAGGGACAGACAGACAGACAGACAGTCTTAAGACATTTGGATTTAGCACATCTCTACACAGTTTTCCTCCTTCACACAACAAAATACGGCGATGGTATCGCAAGTCTTCCCGTAAGTACCCTTTGGTGCTGATAACAGGATGAGAAGCAGTAAACCTCAGGCAGGCTGTGCACACTTTAACAGTATTGATTCTGCTACTCAACTGATGCAACATCTCACTTAGTAGCAAGAGAAAGTGACGATAATTCAGCTGCTGACATGATGAATACAGTCGTTGATAGGTTTCCATTCGGCTCTTTCCATTGTGAAAAAGCTAAAAGCAACATTCGAATAAACAATGGTTCGGCTCCATTTCCTTGTCTTGCAACCTGCCGTTCTGAAATAGAGATTGGAGAAATGCAAGTAGAAAAGAAATGTGTTAGCTATGCTTTTAAAGGCGCCCTCCCCCAAGGCACATTGCTTCAATGACCTGCTTTCAGAGGTCCTATTTTTTTTCCAAATTGAAGTACATGTACATGTTCCCACAGCAGATGCAGGTCTATGTGAAATATGATCACAATGAACCAGGCTTGACACATTCGCCTTGCAGTTCTGAGGTTGTGGGTTTGAATCTCCAACTTTCCAAAGTTTTTATTTCATTTGGACTCTTTTGTTTTTTATTCACTTAGTTATAATTAAATTTTAGAACGTATTTGTTAAATACTAATAAAACCTTTATTTTTTTCAGAAATGCTTTATTTTAGTGTCATTTCATTAGTTTTAGTGTTAGTTTTAAATATACAGTATGTGGAGTATTTGTGGTAATGCGAGATTTAAAAAAAATAAATAAAAAATTTAAAAAAGAGAAAGCTCACCAAGTAAACCTTTTTAACCCTGATAGCTCATCTATGAATGTTTTTATTATAGTTATAGTTGAGTTTCAGTTATTTTTTAAAACACACTCTCATTTTTATTGTATTTCGTTAGCGAAAGTGTATTTTACATTTTTTGTTAGTTTTTATTAACAAAAATAAGTGTATAGTTTATGTTATCCTTGAGCTTGAGTGGATTTTCTCTCTACATTTTGAAAAAATATATGTTAGGTGCATCGAACTGACTTGTTGTCTATTGCTGCCCTGCAATTGGCTGGCAACCAGTCCACGGTGTACACCAGAGGTAGGCTCCACCTCACCTGTCAAGCGCTATCAAAAATGGTTATATAAACCAGGGCTTTTCTTCTTTTTAATCGATTTGTATCCTTCAATATAGCACTAGAGGTAAACAGCCTACACAATAATCAAAATAGCAGGTCCTATAAATATTTATTAAGACAGGCAATGAAAATCCCGAGCCTGTGTTTATAATCTAATGAGAGTCATGCATGGTTGTTGTTGTTGGTTGAGCTAATGGAAGGCTAAACGGGTGACTGATGCAGGTGAACGATACATGCAATGTTTGGGATGTTGTGCACAGCTCGTGGGAAGTGGTTGCATATGTTACAAGATAATGGAGTTCATTATTCAGATGGCATTAACCTTTTATTGCTGGCCCGGCAAATTACAGACGCTCGCTGGAACATAGGAACACCTCTGAGAATAGCATGTGCATGAAACATTTCACCGCATCCATTGAGATGCTGCAAAGATGTTAGAAGTTGGATCGAAATGTATTCCGTCGTGATGGTCCCATTTCCATTTGATTGACTTTCTTGACAAACTTTTCCTTTGAGATCAATTCTATTTGTAATTTATTCCAAACTGCCTCCATTGTTGTGGATTTTCTTGTTTTGTAAAGATGAAGCGTTCAAATTGTGTCCGTTTTTTTTCTTCCATGGCTTGTGCGCCTTCACCGCTACGAGGAATGAAAGTTCCCCGTAGCAGCGCTAAAGTGAACCCTCGCCGCTCGTCAATCTATTCATCGGACCAAAATGAAGTGTGGATTGTATCTACTGTCTACTTTTACGACCGCGGGGAGGTCAAAGTGACCCTGTGTAGCATGAGACGAATGCAATGATTCAGAAGTGGGCTGAAACGGAAGTGCGGATGAAAGCCGGAACACATCTGTATATACAGAAGTCGTGGTTATACACGGTTATACACACACAAAAGGCACATTTATTAAAGGAATTACCAAGAAAAACTAAGAAATCACATACATAAAGATTTCCAGCCTTTCCTCAATGTTTGTTGATGCAGCCTCATGATGATGCCCCAACTATTTTTAGGTGGTTTTGCCCATTCTGCTTTACGGCGCATTTTAATTTCTCTCCAGAGATGCGCCATTCGATTGGCCGGGCTCTGGCAGGGCTACTCAATCTACATCCACGACAAACTAAAATATCTCTCTTCAATTTATCTGGATGAACGCATGTCACTTTTTAATGGGATTGGTGTCCTCTGCTGCACTTTGATTGGCCAGGCTGTGTTTGGGGGTGTGGCCTTGTGAAAGGTCAATGTAGCACTTATAGAGTTGATCAGAAGTGACTCTTCTCACAGAAGAGCATTTTGTGTTTTGGTGTCCTTTGAATTATCCGCTGCACTTTTAAGAAATCCTGTTGAGGTGAAGGATTATGGATGCTTATCAGTGTGTGACGATCAAGGGGATTAGTGGTATAATCCCCCTTTCATGCCTTGTGGCAACCTTGTGGCCTTCTTTTGGGGTGGGATGTGGCCGCAATGTTCACGTTGTGGCACCAAGCCAGATTACCTGCCCGCTTTCCGTCTCTGACTCAACTCTGTCGCTAGGCACATTTGATCAGTAAGCCCAAGGTGGATTCATCACCTGAGCCTTTGCAATGAAATCATTCTGTTCAGTGGCAACTTTCCATTTTCCTCGGTTTTAGGTTGGATTTACGCCGCATGCTTCAATTTGTTGCAATTATTTTCATTTTAAGGGGATTTATTTGACTTTTTGTTGTCTCTCTGGAATCCTTGCCCGCCCATCAAGTGTGAAATTAAACAACTAAGTCAAGTTTTAGTTTTATGCCTATTTCTGAAAATGTTTGAGTGAGGCAGTGAGGCTAATTAATAAATATTGCCAACGACATGATCATCAGCCGGGATGGCTGAAGTTGTAGCGTGAAAGAACCACTTTCACTCATCAACTGAAGCATTAAATGGTCAAAAATATGAATGTAAACAGCTATACATTTTGTTACCAGCATTAGCTTCTGGTAAAGATTTTATGATGATAATCCTGCAAGGTTGTCAAGGTCATGCCAATGTCATGTGCCACACCACCGCATTAATTGACAAGCATAATTCAATGGGTTGCTGGGGAAAAGCTGCTCATACATGGAGTGGCATTTGATGATAAAAATGTGAACTGTTGCTGAGCAGGTTAGTTGTAATATCCGTGTTCACCACTAGATGGCAGATCTCGCTTACCAGTAACTCCAACCCCAAGAATGTACTTGTCCATTAGAGAAGAATTGAAGAAAATGCTGTTTTTAAAGATGACTTGACTAAGATCAAATATGAATCAGATTACATATTCACCAAACTTAAATTTGTGTCCTCCAAAACATGGATATACTCAACGCTTAAAGGGGAAGTCAACCCGGCCGAAATGTGTTTCCTCCACAGGGTGTCCGGGCTTTCCCTTAGAGATAGAGTGAGAAGCTCGGGTCATCTCTGTGTCGAGCGGCTACTCCTCCGTGTTGAGAGGAACCAGTTGAGGTGGCTCGGGCATCTGATTCGGATGCCTCCTGGACGCCTGCCTGGAGAGGTGTTCGGGGCATGTCCCACCGGCGGGAGGCCCCGGGGAATATGGAATATGAGTTACGCATCAAACTTACTGTTGAGTGAAAATAACATCACAGATGCTCAGGTCTCAGGTAACAACCAATCACAACTCAGCTTCAGAAAACAGGTGAGCTGTGATTGGTCGCTGCCTGAGTCCTGAGCAACTGTGATGTCATCTTCAGTCGACAGCAAATGGCAAAATGGCCGACCCCTGAGATGGATAAAAACAGCTGGATTTTGCTTCATAACTCATATTCCACAAATGTAATGTGAATCAGAATGTAATGTTTAGACAAATGAGGTCATATAAAACATATTATTGTCAAGAAATACGGTTGACTTCCCTTTTGATAGTGTTATAAATGCGTATGGTGGCTTGTTAATGTTGATGAATGACGCATTGGGGTCCGACCTTTTAGTGTCCTATTCTGCACTGTGTTATACAGGTGAGTAATCAGGCTTGTTAATTTGGGGATTTGGGATGACATAGTATAATATTAAATAATATTAAGATCTTAACACGCACAAAATAAGCATCTTTGAAAGGGATTTTTTTAATGCAAGAGAGCCAATAGCACAGATGAAAAACAAAAATCACAGTATGTGGTGATTTTTTTGTTTGCTTCTAAGTTATTGTAGTGGAGGAGTTGATATTTAATATGCATTTGAGCATCCAATTACATTAACGTTCTTTTCTGTATGACATTAAAAAAGGACATATGCTCATATTTTGTCCTTTTTAAAAATGCTATTTATGTCATAGATCGGGTTAAGTAGTGTGGGGTCCAATGCTGATGAAATATCGTGGCATCCTCCATTACTTGAGTTGTCCATCCCTTACACCAAAAAACATCTGAATGATGGCTCGTATCTCAAAGAAATCAGAAGTAGAGTCACTTGTAAAAATGCAAATGCAAATATAGTTACAGTACATCTTTACAGAGCAAGGACAACCAAACAATAATGTAAATAATGTCAAATGGAATTTGACCCACAACATAGCAGGAGGTTTAAACCAAACCATGTACTGTATGTCATGTGAAATGTTTGTTCTACATTACTTAATGGTTTATGTGTCTTCTGGATTCTTCCCGAGCTTTACAACTGTAAACGTGAAGACCGCGCCCTGCACCAGCTGCTGTATGGAGAAAAAAAAAAATCATCTTCATCTTCTTGCGCGCTCACACTCGGACTGTTGAGCAGACAACCCTCCCCCCCTTCCTCTCGCGTGACATGTTGCAGCGTTGTTAAATATCAAGAACATCCCTCATCTTAATGACCTCGTGTGAGCAGCATCAACAATTGCTTCCTTCCTTCCTTCCTTCTGCCTCTTTTGGACTTTCATCTCACCTCCAACCACATTTCGGATACACAACGTCGCCATTGTGAAGCACCCTGGCCTAACATCAAGCAGCCTCCAGATGGTCACATTATAGAACTTTGCATACAGTGGAACCTGAGCATACATATTTATAAAGGTGAAATTAACACATTTTACATTTTTGACATCTATTTATTCAGTCAAAAATCAAAGGCAGAAATACAGCAGTGCCTTGAGATACAATTTGAATTTGTTCTCTGACCACGCTCGTTACTCAAAACACTCATATCTCAAATCATTCCTCCCCCTTTGATACGGATGAAAATATCATTAATCCGTTTCAGATTCTCCCGCTCCCCCTCCCTGCCCAAAAACATTTTTGTAGTGTGTTTTTAATAATGAAAACAGGACTACAGAAGATTGCACTAAATATAAACTTATTGTAGAAACAAAAATTTAGAGAGTTTTTGCTACGTTTTCTGCCCAATCCAATGGACATTACAGTGCTAAATGCGCATTGGCCACCTGGGGGCAGTACAATACAAAAATACGGATGTACATGGAGACGGCCACTCCTCGGTGAGCTGCAGATATGTTAGTTGTTCTTCGCAGAAGATAAAGAATGGATGCCTATGAGTAATGTAATATTACCCGCCATGAGTTGCTCAACTGTTCTTGTTTAAATGTCCATTGGAAAGGGTTATAACACCATAACATCAATGCAACCCATGTATGACGTTTTGCAAAACGTCATACATGGGCTAAAAATGGTTGGACGGCTCGTATCTTGAAAAACACACAGACTGCACCTATCCAACCACCTACCCACTTATACAGCATCCAACTAAAACTTGTCAAATAAAGCAGCCACCAGCACTAAGCACGCCACAATAGAAGCAAACCATTCAGGCAGTCATTATTGACTCAGACCTGAAAGTCATCTAAAAGCTGTGACCAAGTCTGCATATAAATGACCACTTGAAGAATGTCTCTGCAATCAACAATCTTCTGTCTGTCCAAATAAGACAGAAAAGCTGCTTCACGACTTCATTTTCAGTACATTGGATTAATGTAAAGGGGTTTTTACATGTTTGAAAAAACAGTCCAGAATGCTCCTTAAGTTCTTACTGCTACCAGGAAGCTGGACCACTTTACACCAGGTGTGGAACGGTTCACAAATTCCACGATTTGGTTCGGTTTTCGTTTTTGTGCTCACGGTTTTCGGCTACGCAGTTTTAGCAAAATTATTTATGTCTTGGAGTAAAAAGTGAAAGTGTATATTATTCACAGCTAATTATTATTATTATTATTATCATTTTAATAATTATTCTATTTATGCCAGTGGCATCTAGTGGCAAACATAACAAATAACTGCTCTTCAATTGGATTGCAAATGGTAAAACCAACCTGTGTGTATCAGTCTGTTGCCATTCATACAACAGTAAGTCATGGTTACCTGCAAATATATCAGCTTTGTGTTCAACTCTACAAGCCTAGATTTTAAAAGTACCTTAGTGACTAAACCGAGTTAAGATCATTATTTCAGTATGAAGACTTTTCATTTTTCTTTGCTGGTTTACCGTGAGGTTTTTCTTATGCAAAATAAGTGCCTTGTCTCCACAGGTTGCAAAACAACTCTCAGACCAAATGACAATTATGCTATTATAATATGAAATTATTAAATAAGTCTTATTTGATGGACATAAAACAAAGATGTGTCATAATTCATATCTAATCTCATTATTACTTCCTCTAGATGATGTGCGAATGAGCTCAGCTCATGCGCTAAGTAAACACCACCACACTGGATTTCAAACGAAACGGACAAGATGTGCATTAATTGCAGATTTCCACCTTCATTTTGAGGGGATTTACAGAACGGTCAATATTTGCCTCCCAGGCCAGGCCTTGATGCACCAATCCGACATCGTAAGTAGAGGCACGGGCCTATGTGCTCGTATGGGGCTAGAGGCCTACTAGCGCCTGATAGCTGTGTGCTATGCTATCATCGATTATCCTCGGGTTTAAATAATAAAATAAAACACCTCAGTCATGAACATAACGATATCCGACGTGCGTTTTACGTACCACAAATCTTGTGTTGGATTAATAAAGACTTGGCAGCGATGAGCAATGGCTCAGGACGCTAACCCTGTAGCACTGTAGCCTACTAGCGTCATAAAACCCGAGAACTCTCTACCCGCCCCGCTGCTATATGATTGGCTGCAGCGTCGCTGGAAGGATATGAGGTGCTGTCGTATCCATGGACGCCACCGTAACTATGGACGGCAAAAAAACGTTCCAGCCCTACTTTACACTGGTCCTTAAATCTCTACACTGTCTTCCAGCGAAACTCATCCTTATTCATTTAGCGCTTTCACAACAGCTGCAGCTGTAACAAAGTGCGTTACAGAACATAATAATACAATCATAAGAAACCAAATAAAAAAAATAGATTTTAAAAGGTTTCCTTTCATTTTTCAAAGCATACAATGGTCTTGGACGTAAATATATTCCAAAACTTTTAAATTCCGTAGGAGCCTCCGACCCCTCAGGCTTATAGAGAGTTTCCAGATGCTGCTTTGTCATAAATCTAGAATATTATTTCTTGTAGTCATCATGTGGCTTTAGTGTTGTGATTGTAACTTGATCATTTATGTGTTTTGTTATTTTACTGTTTGCCTTTAATATTTAATTTATCTTACTTTAACTCATTCACTGCCATTGACGGCTATAGACGTCAAAAATTCATTTGAACTATTTCTATTAGTTTAACTTTTTTTTTCTTCCACTTTTGCTAACAAGAGTATGAAAACCTAGCTTTTTTTAATTGTACTTTCAGAACAGATATAAAATTTGTGATTAACTCTTTGACTGCCAGATGTTTTCAGAAAAGGGATGCCGTGGGTGCCAGCCGATTTAAGCATTTTTGACTGATGTTTCAAGGTCCACAGAAAATGTTGTGTTTGGATTATGGAAACACACATACTACCAAATGAAAGATTGGACTCTCATCGTTCATCAGAAAAAAAAGTTTGTTTCTACCTTATTCCGTTTTTCAGTAATCAACAATAGAAAATGGTTAGTTTCACCTCTGTTTTGAAACAAACGTCTTTTAACGTCTTTGGCACTCCTCCATAGGATTTTACTAAACGTTATTTAACGTTTTTGGCAGTCAAAGAGTTAAAGTTAAGATTTTAGAGTTTATTTCTTCTTCTTTTTATTTTTAGTACTATTATTATTTTCTGCACCATTTCTGGTATAGGTTCACAGTGTATTACTACTTTCTTGCCAGAGGGGTGGGCCAAGGGGCGGCGGTCCTGGTCCTGGTCAACCTCCCGCCCCCCCCCAAAAAAAATCAATGGACAGCAAAATTAGTTCCGCTGATCAATACATCAGCATGAAAAAATGACCTGCCACACCCCCTACACCCCCACCGACAAAAAAAATTCTCACAGTGCATCCACTCTGCTTTGCATGCCACTGTTTCCTGCACACACGCAAGAGATGATGCATGGGCGGACATTGCAAAAGACACCATACTGTATAGTGCCACACTTTTATGATGGCACGCCATTGCGGGCGCGCAAGGTTTGACTGCATGTCGTAAAGCATGACTGCTCTCAATTGCGGGGCGAGCTGCTGCAGATTCGCAAGCTGTTGGCTCACATTACCTGCAGCAGGCCGTGTCCGTCAAGCAGGTTAGCACAGGAAGCTGCACATTTCACATCATTTCATCATCAAAGTGATGCAGGGAGCGTTACAATCACCAGCCAACATTTCACTGAGTGCAATCACACACGAAAAACAGTATTTACTGTATTTTTTCCCTCCAAATACAAGAGCAATATTATGTTTTTCCCTCTTTTCAAATTAAAAGCATTACCAAGTGTCTTGGGTCCACGCCAGGTTCCAATGGTGATCAAGGAGGTTCTGGTAGTCAACTATGAGATTGTGAACATGGGCATAAAGACGGTTTGAGATGTTCTGTTGGTCTGCTGCATGTTCTAGTGGTGCTTAAAAAGGTTTTCGTACTCCTTGTCATTTAACTCAGATTTGTCTCGGACCCGACCATTGGACTCGCAAAATATTTTTAGCGACTCCAACTACGGTATTTTTTTTATTCATGTAAATGAACGTCCTCCTTCAAAAGGAACTTGAAATAAAGTTTTTCAGATTAACAAAATAGACTAGCATTGACATTGGCCACCCAGTGGGCATGATGACATTTCTCAAATTTTGTGGTGGGGAAAATAGTATTTTTCTATCTTAAAGTTTACTCTTGATCTCATCTGGAATTGGACTCAGCCTTTGTGACTCAAACTCGAGTTAGCCTCCATCAGAGGTGGAAAATCAGGCCCAGAAAGTAAAAACCCTGCCACAGTTTGGCTTTAGCCCCAGGTGCTAGCTAGCGAGTTAACTCTCATGGTGCTCATTTACCTGCTATGGCGCTAGCTAGCTAGCTAACTAGCATCAGTGGTTAAAGCCAAACTGTGGCAGGGTTTTTACTTTCTGGACCTGGATTTGCCACCTCTGGTCTCCATAAGGGTGGACTTGACTCCAGCCCTGTTCCAAGGAATATTGTTGAAGTGACTATTTGAAATGTAAACACTAGGAAAAAAATATCAAAATGGGACTACTACAATTGTGTTGTAAAGTTCATATGTGAACTTTCACCGGTTCTTTTATCTCTTTTGTCTCTACTCTTATACCGTCTTGGCGGCCCACCCACACTCAGCCTAGCCCATCTAAAAATGTATGACCTGATGGTCTGAACTGGTTTTAACTGGATTAGTGTGCCACAGTGCAGATTGATAGAAAAACGCCAAGCCAGGACAGGTTACAAGTCACCTATCTAATCATTAAGAGGCTTAATCTAGCAGTGCCCATTGTTTGCTCGGTCCTTTTGACTTGTGTTGCTTATTGGTATTGATCTGTTTTCAACCTTGTTAAATCGTTGTTGGTTATTTTTTTAATCAATAATAAAATAACAGTATTTTGAGCATTTTTTTCATTTCAGAATTGTGCTGGTAGCCCTTCGCATTAATCAGTTGTTTCAAAAATGTTGTTGAGGTTTAGTTGTTGTAGATGTACCACAGCAATCTGTGACATTCTTTTATTAAAAATACCCTAAGGATAAAGAATTAGAGACGTCATTTAGAAGAATATTTCCTGCCATGGGAAATAAGCTTTTTTATGTGCAGATCTTTCTTATTCAGTGTGCCAGTTTTCATCCCGTTCGCATACTGCTGGCCAATAGCGATCTAGGCTTTCATGCTGGATTTTATGCCCAGCGTTTGGCCAACTCCTTCAGCCTCGTTTGACCGTGGCTGGGCTCTTTCTTCTACTAGCAGAAGCAGCGCTCACAATGAAGAAAATAAGCACCAAACACCAACACTCCGATAAAACCCTACCATGACAACAACTTTGCAAAGCTCGTGCTGCATTTTGTGCTGTCGCCCAACACTAATCTGTGAACACACACACTCACAGCGAGTGGCCATTAAGATCCAATTGAAGGCAGCATTTCATCAACAAGCTGCCAAATGACACTTGTCAATAAATGTTGCGGTGTGGCATGACATCGCCAAACCACGTTTTTTCAGACCGATAACAAGTAACCGATACAAGTAATCACCCTTGAGTATGCATCAATACAAATAGTACACATACTTTTGATACATAAAATTTCAATGGACACATTAAAAGGTAGTTAAAGATGCTTTCTGAAGCATATGATGATTTGCCGATGTGTCAAACCAACGCAGTGTAGAGCCAACAAGGCGGGCTTAGTTGATCATTTAATTGATTTGTGTCCTTAAAGCGATACTTGACTCATTTAGCCATTTTCATCTCTAAAATGTTAACATTTTGTCTGCAAATAATTTGATCACTTCATTATATTTCATGTACAGTTAATACCTTTAAAAAACAATTTTGTCACTTGCTGTCGATCGAAAATGACAAGACAGGTGCCCAGAACTCAGGTAAGACCAGTGACGTCATCTCTAGGTTTGGGTAGGCAGACAGTCGCAAATTCAGACGCTCACACCGTATGTTGCGAGTGTTCAGCGTATCCTTGGGTGACAATATCTTCATTTCCAAAAAAAGAGGACACTCTGCCCGACCCCGAGATACTTGATACTCAGATACAAGATGCCATACTTTCAAACTATTTTAACATATGCCTCCTCTGTATGAGTAGAAAATAAAACAAAAAAACATTACTCTCTTTTAAATTCTTAAATGTTTTACTCTGCAATCTTTCTTTTTCTTCAAGCGGGGTTCGTATACATCGGCTCCGGTGCGGCAGCTCAACATTTGCCAATCAGCTAAAATTCTGGGCCACAGTCAGCCAGCCACAGTAAACGTTGCAGTGCACTCCGCCTCCCACTTGTCGCACGACGAAAAACGGACAATTTCAAAACTTGCCCGGACGCCCAGAAAGAATGTCATAAAGTGAATATCTCCCTGTAAAACAGCCGAATTCCTCAAAAAATCAAGCTAGCAATAGCAAAGCCGAACACCATGTGCACACCGCGCCTTCAGGAGGATCATTTTTGCAGCATTTTTGCCTACAGGCCAGATGTTGTCATTTTTAAACCTATAGGTAGTGTAGGCTTTATGAAATGAAATAAATAATTAAAATAAATAGAAAAGGCCAAACGGTTCTTTTCAAACTTTCATTTCAGCCTGGGCAAGGCAGTGCCTACTTTGCCTTTCCTGACCGCACGGCAGTGGGTAAGACCAATCACAACTCACCTGTTTTCTGAGCTTGGTCATGTAATGTTCGCAAACTGAGCCATGATTTATCGTTACCTGAGCCATGAGCACACGTGGTGTCATTTTCAGTCGACAGCAAGTGGAAAAATGTGTTTTTAAAGGCAAGAATTATGAAGCTATCAAATTAATTCTAGACAAAATATTAACTTGTAACTGCTGAAAATGCATAAATGAGTCAAATATCCCTTTAAGTATCAGTGGCTGGTATCGGTAGAACTTCATGAGTATCCACTACCTCGAAATAAGGCCGTTGTTACCGATATCTGGTATCAGTTCTTTTATTTTTAGTTCATTTTATTGTCAAAACGTAATGTTGTTCACACTGTTAACTAATATGTGTTTACACCGCAGCTCTGCTTTACTTTTGACTTTGACATTATAGCGCTTCTGCCATAATGGTTCTTTCACTCTGGAACATCGGCCCGCCTAACATGCGTAGTTAGTGACTGAAAAACTCATAGTGGGGTTGCTTATGTCAATTAGTGCCACTGTTGGGTAAAAGTGGAGCGAACGTGCAGCAGTCTCACTCACAGGCACAGTTTTCAGAAAATGGGCAGATCACGAGAGATTGACTTGAGAGGTTGATTTCACATTAGGGCTGACTATTTCATATTAAAAAGTCACTTATCATATTTCTCCTTTCAGCACTCAATAATATGATGGAAAAGATCCCTTTGAGGCCAACGCATCTTAACACGATGGCAGTGACGGCTCGGCCATTATGGCTTAGGCTCAGCAGTGAAATGTTTACTGGCTCCTTGGAGCTTTCCATCAAACGGCGACTCGTCTGGAAACATCAATAATTCAAGGGCGCTTAATTCACCTTGAAAAAGGCCCCCGTGGAGCTTGAAAAAGTAACTGGAGATCGTCTGCCCTCAACGCTTCATTTGTATTCTCGGCTCATTAAAAGATCCGGCGTAGCAGGGGCGCATGTAGGATTTGTAGTATTAGAGCTGCTTAGCCCCTCATTACAACGTCAAACGCTCAGCATGTTAATCATGACATATTTTTGGTCAAATGACTACTGGGTACACCTCACAATGTCACTTTCAAAATGTATGGTATTTTAAAAATAAGGAAAATTGATTTTACCCTTACAGGCCACCATATTTGAGCAAGTCAGAGATGGCGCTTCCCAAAAAGGCTGAAATTAAATGCTAAGTTTTTGGGCATGTTAAAGCTCCCAAAAAGGCCATTAGTATCAATTAACATACAACACGTGGCTCTGGAGACACATGTGACTCTTTAGTCACTCTCCTGGATCGTTAAATTTTTTTAGAAATTAATATTTTTTAATAGAATTATTTTGTTGATAAAATATTTTTTAATGAATTAATGTTTAAAGAAAAAATTAGAAATCAAATTTTTAACAAATGTCAGAGCCCAAATTTTAAGTTTAAGTTTAACTAGCTGGAAAACTTTTTTTCCAAAAAGGAAGAGGTAAAGCAAAAATTTACCATAAAATCTCCATGAAATTACCCAAAAAAGTCAGAGAATTAAATAAAACATATATAAAAGAAAATGTTCAAAAAGTAATCATAAAATTTCCCAAAACAAAAGAAATCCCCAAAATTACCATAAAATGTTCACAAAATTGCCAAAAATCTCAGAAACTGATATTTTAAAAAAAGGCAGGAAAAATAGCCATAAAATGTAAAATAAATAAAATAAAAAAAACATTTTCAAACAGAGATAGAAGAGAGGCAGAGAATTACCATGTGTCCATAAAATTGTCAGAAAGATGATAGAAAGGAAGAAAAGTCTAAAAATATCTGGAAAAATGAAGCATGAAAAATTACAACAACAACAACAAAATCCAAAAACGAAAGACGATGCTGCAAATTTGTGTGTTATGGTGCAGCTCTAATTAGCTCTTGTGCCCTCAGTACAGTAGACTAACACTAACACACTGTTGCGTTTGTCACAATGTTCAAATGTTTTGCGGCTCCAGACAGATTTTGGGCTATTTACTTGGGCTAAAATATCTCTTTTGACAGTAAAGGTTGCAGACCCCTGCTCTATGTCAACTGGAATAGACTGCTGCCCTGCAACCCTAATGATGACAAGCACAGCGCATGGATGGATGGATATGAATCAAATTCCCTTTTTTTTGCTCGGGAGATGCCAAGGATGTGAGGATTGAAGCAAAACCTTGTCAAGATCCGCATGGAAAAACAGCTAAATATGAATTATCATCGGAGCAATTGATCTTGTAATATGATGTTCACATAATAGGATTGCTAAGCCGCCGTAGCCGCTCTGGTGTTTTAATAAGTCTTCATGCTCTGACGGGATTTTTTCAGGCAGATAACAATCACATGTGCTCATGTGTTTCACCAGTTTTCCACCACATTGCATCAAGATGAGAAAAACAAAACAAAATGTACGTCAAACCAAATCATGCGCTCATTAGAGCTGTAACGCAATTTTCTACAGTGTCTTGTCGGTGCAGTTTTACATGAGAAATGTGCATGCGCGAGAAGGAGTTACGCTCGCTGCTGGCCGCCGTTGATTTCTTTAGTCCGCCGCATCCGTCGGTTGTGACGTGCCCTGCTGATTCTAATCATGTGTGCTTTTCTTTCTGCAGTGGAATACCCGGGAAAAAATGTGGGACCATTATCTTGTCTGCTGAGGAGTTGGGTAACTGCAGAGTAAGTTTTCAGCTAAGAACATCACAAGGAGATATATTATGCATTGGCAGCACGGTTGACGGGTTGTTAGCATGACTGCCTCAAAGATCTGAGGATCGGAAGTTTTCAGAAGACTGAATAAAAACACACCGAAATAACATTTGCTTTCTATGTAACCTGCAAACACGAAATAGGAGCACAAAACGGGACATTCTGCCACTTAACTCATTCACTGCCATTGACAGCTATTGATGTCAAAAATTAATTTGAACTATTTCTTATTAGTTTAACATATTTTTCCATTGTTGTTAACAAGAATACGAAAACCTAGATTTTTTTTTTGTATATTTAGAACAGATATAAAATTTGTGATTAATTGTCAGTTAACTAGTGAAGTCATGCGATTAATTACGATAAAAAAAAAAATATTGCCTGATGCCCCTAATTTTTAATAATCTTTTCTTTTTATTTTATTTTTTATTTTATTTTTATTTGTAATAATGTTTTTTTTATATAAGGAAAAGATTATTAAAAATTAGGGGCGTCAGGCGATTACAATTTTTAATCGTAATTAATTGCATTACTTTACTAGTTAACTCACGATTAATCACAGATTTTATATCTGTTCTAATACAATTTTAAAAAAAATCTAGGTTTTCATACTCTTGTTAACAGAAGTGGGAAAAAATGTTAAACTAATAGAAATAGTTCAAATGAATTTTTGACGTCAATGGCAGTGAATGAGTGAAAAAGCATGCATACATGAAGTGTTATGAACACTTAATGAAACTCATGGTTTAGTCTTAGAAAGCGACGCTGTCCGTCCACTCCTTTGTGCATTTTCAGGTTACGTTTCAACCAAGTTGTCTTTGGTTTTAGGGAGCTTTGCCCTCGTGCGCCTGTGGTCTGAAAACGCGTTTCTCAGAGTGGAGATTGAATTCTCGCATATTGCAGCGGAAGTGCCAAATGTTAGGCCAAATTGAATGTTAGGCAGTTGGCTCACTTAACACTTGGCAAGGCCGTCAGATGCGCATATGCCACAATATTTGGACCGGGTAGCCATATGCAAATCCTCAATACTGTTCTTATTTTTATTTTGTTTTAATTCCTTTATTTTCCAACACTCCTAGATTTAAATATATGTATTAGAACAAGTTCAACAATTACATTTTTTGTTGAATAAAGTCTGATGCGGAATTGAAAACTGATTAACATTTTTGTCTATTATTATTAGGTATAGGATCCCAGTTTTCTTTAAAAAATATGAAATAAATGTGTATGTATGTAAATAAAACACAAAAAAAATAATAGGTGCAAGCTTTGAAAACAAAACCAATAACTAAAAACTTAAAAAGGTGAATTTGAAAAGTCTACTTTGTGAGTTTTCTGTTTGCAGATATTAATAGTACTGACCTATTGGGAGCTGCACACACCTCTCACCACACAATCACAAAAGTCTCAATTGTGACCGCACAAAAAAGTTGACACGTAGCTATAGATGAGTCCAATAATAATCAATCAATCTTCTTACCACAGTTTTACAACTGAGCTGTGGAGAGAAACAACTTGATGTGTTACAAAAACTACAATTTTGGAGTCAGCATGCCAATTTGAGTTTTAATTTTAGTTTTAATCAGCATAAAAATCTAAACAACACACTTTTTTTTCAAAACTTCCCAATGTTATTGACAGATAATTGATTATTAAATTAATCAATAATTCTTTTGGGGAAATGATTAATTGTATCAACAGTAAATTTGAAGTAAATCAGGTTTCTGTACTATTTTTAGTTTTGTGGCCGGAGTTCCCTTCAACCTATCAAATGTGAAATTAAACAAGCCCATCTTTTTTTAGTTGACTATTACTTACTACAAAATCTCAATTTGGTCAGATTGTGACGTAACAGTGCAGCCATTTTGCTTAATACCGCCCTCACAACAAATTTCCTTACCATTTCTGGTGATGAAATGCTGCCTCCACCTTGGAAAATAAAATGTAAACCTTTTTTGTTTACACTTTACACCCCCTGCTTTGTTGCAATGCCTAATAGAGACCACCCACACCACCTCCCCGCCAAAACTGAGTTTTCAATGGTATAGTTGTTTATAGTTATAGTTTATAGTTGGTTTAGTTGTTTATCCTTGACTTTGACTATCCTTGATTTTGATTGAGTTTTTATTATATATAATTGTATTTTTTTAAGGTGCCATGTGCCTCCTTTTTAAGACACAGCCCTCCCCTATAGACATGTTGTCTGTTGATTCCAGGCTATGTGTTTAATAGCGTATAGTCTGCTGTGATCTCTATTGGCTCAATAAGGATGGTAAACAATCCTATTAAGTTCTGCCTGTGAAGCCGGGGGAAGACTTAACGTTCACAACTCGGTTCCCTCCCGGCTATAAAGTTGTCGGTGGAGCCGCATGCATTTCCTCCATGAATGTTTAATGATATAAAAGCAAGCAAGCATCAAACGACTCGATACTTGTTAACTTTATGTACGTCACAAAGAGAAAGAAGCAGCTGTTGTTAGTAAACAATCTTTTCTCACTATTCAAGGTTTCTGTTCTTGTTAGTTTGAGCTTCACAGCCGCCATGTTGATTTTGACAAAAAGTCTTCTGTTTACTCACATAACTTATATTGACATTTCTATAATAATAATAAGACAATAGTCTTTTTCCTTTGCAAAAATTATATTAACATTATTGTAGCTTAATGAATCACTGAGAGTAGTGGTGACTCTTCTACTGTATTATTCTGCCCCCTGGTGACCAAAGCGGGCACACCAGAAGGAGCAGCACATTAAATTGCATTGAAGCATTAAATCATGATGCACAAACCGAGTAATTCTTTACATCATATTTATCTGTAATTATTCTGTTTTTATAAAGAAGAATATTATATGTAGATGACTATAAAAACACACGTTACAAAATCTAAATGACGAAAATGTTTTGGGATCATAGTATGCGATATATTTATCAATTAGATTATTAATATAGGCAACTAAAAACATTTTAGGGACGTGTCCTGGCTTTAAACACCTTTTTTCTGATGTAGTTTGAAGGTGCGTGTGAGGGGCAGTGGGTGCGGCAACTCTGTCAGGTTGTTGAAGGGTGTGTGCGTGGCTTTCGGGAGCATTTAGGAAAGACAGTGCTGGATGATTCAAGCCTGCGCCAAAGTGATTTAACCACTGACGAAATCACTGGGAAATTCTTTTTTACTCTCCCGGGTGAGTTAATTCATCCACTTAGCCACATTTTCCAGAATGTCTACCTGAGGCTGCGACTACATGGGTAATTGACTTGGCTCAGCGCTAATATTTCCCATTTTAGTGCTCACTATTAACACACTCTCCATCTAATATCCGCCCCAACACTCTGGTGGGTTTCTAGCGGATGCAAATGAGAGAAGAAGAAAAAAAAGCACGACACACAGCAGTAAAGGCACAACGGGATCTTTTATTCCCACTTGTTCAGAGCATGTTGTAGGCTACTGTATTATTAAAACTTATAATATGTTTATTTTAAATCATAATTATTCAATGTACAGTTTTTAACTTGACTGTACCACATTTTAAACAGATTACTACTTGTTCTCTCAATTGTCCGTTATTTGTAGCCTGGAGAGTCAATGCTAGCAACCTTAAACTCTGGGTCGTATCAAGCTAATGTTAGCTAACGAGCCTACTGCACTGCGTTCGAGAACAGGCTAAGAAATTTGAATTAGAAAGGAATTTTACAGACATTTACTAGGCAGAATGAGTCTTCAAATGATGAGTCAAGTTCAGTGTTATAGTCTGGCTATCCAGGGGGAGGGGCTTAACTGCAAGTCATGACAGTGCCATTAGCAGTGTGGTTATTAGTATGTTAGCTAGTAGTTACGGCATGCTACTTTATCTTCAAGTTGAACCTATAAAATAAATATTAAGTCTGGTGTTCATATCAGAGACCAACAGCAATATTTGTTTAACCTAAATATGAAATAGATTCACAATGAGTTGTGTACGTGCGTTTTGAAGGAGCTTGCTAGGAAGCTTTCAGGTTGGACTGAATGACGCTAAGTACCTAAAACAAATTGCAAATGCACACCCAATAACCACAAACGCAAGGCTATTGAAAAGTAACGTTTGTTGTGCTTTTATTTTTATGATTGTCAAGGTTATCTAATTGTATCCAAATTAAAAAGTCACTAACATCATATGTCTCCTTTAAATGGCATTTGCCAACAAAATGTGGAAGTGTGAAGGCTGAACAGGACAATTATAGAATGTGAGATGTTCTGTTAAAAAAAAGCCACATTGAAGAGTATGAATTTGTAAAAATGGCTTTATAACTTGACCGTGACACCAAGTGGAGGAGAATAAGACCGCTATAGACTAGCCAGGCAATGTAAAATCCTAGTGCTGGCGATGACAGGAATGGGGGGAAAAACAACAACATAAAAGCAGCTGAATTATTTTGCCTCCACTGACTATTTTAATCAGCTCTTCACTATTTTCAACATCCCGCCGTGATGATTGCAAACATAAAATATGATTGGAAGCAACACCGACGACGCAGAGGAGCTTTAATAGGTGTCATCAAATCGGCTCTCTCTCACTCGGAGATGGAGGACAGTTGAACATTTTTTTAACTTGTACTTTTCAGGTGAACACTTTTCTATACAACAGTGTAGTCTGTGGTGGTTTAGATTGTGATGGTTCCTTCCTGTCCGCTATCCTCACCCTAAACAGAGAAGGAAAATGGCCAAAAAACATCAATAACTATTTTCTGGAATTTGTTTCATTTTTCCGTATTCTAACCACATTTTAAAAAATCTGCCTCAATTTCCACAGAAATTATGATTTTTTTTTAATTGTGATACAGCGATAATGGATTTTAAGCATTTAATCCTTTCCATGAGCAGAGAAGTAGAGAGCCAACAGTGTCAGCCCAAAGCAAGCTTCTTCTTTTTTTTTTTTTTTACTTCCCTGCTCATTTTTTTTTCTTTTTCAATAAATTTTTGAAGTAATAGGTAAGGTGGTAATGGTGGGAAAAAAAGATTTCAAATGATTTTTCTTTGTTCTCATTTGGACTTGCCTGTAGACTTTAAAAGCCCATCAAAACGGTCAGAGGACTTTCTGTCAGGACTTTCTCATAAGGTGTCTTACTTTTCTACTGTGCAGCCTCATTAGTATACAATAGCTAATTGCGTGACCACCATCTAATAGCAAGAGCTTTTTAAGGCCATGCTCATTGTCTTCTAATGGCGGCCTACATTGAAATGATGCCCAAATGAGTGTAATTATGGTAATGTCGGCCTTTCTTGTGTATTATTAGCTGCACTCTCACGCACCCTGTGCATGCATCGTGTACAGAGGGCCCCTCCTCCATGCCCAAAGGTTCTGATCTATTCTCCTGTTCCTGTGATCAACAATGTAGTTTCCATTTGATAGCCCCCTCTGTACTGCATTGAAATGCAGGAGCCGCACGATACAATAAACATAATAATGTTGATTTGTTGAATTTTCTTTTCAACCATGCAGTCTTAAAACCAAACAAAACAAAAATCTGGGTGTGGGAGTGTATTGGTCACGTCTGCTAGCAATTTTAAAGTAAGTTAAGTAAGTAAGTAAGTTAACTATGGCCAGCAGATGGCAGCATTGGGTGTCTTTTGGATGAGATCGCCATATCAAAGGGATGCGGAAGCGCGTGAATGTGGCAAATCTTTGGAAATTCAACTGTTACAAGTAACTTGTGATCAAAGTGTTTGTTGCGTTACTTTTAATTCAGTCCTTCTCAAATGGGGGGGACGCGGTGCGATGCCGGGGGTGCATTCCATACTAGAATAAACTGTAATTGCACACCCACAACAGTAGGTGGCAGTGACACTCTTATTGTTAGAGAGTACACAAAGAGTATTAGCTCTTCTGCATAGGTGGACTTAAAACAATTTATAGACATATGATACTATTTATTGTCGTGGCAGAGAATTGGGGGGTGGGGGGCTAATTGAGAAGCACCGGTGTACAGTACTACAAAGAGTGTCATAAAAGAGAGAAAAGATACGATTATTTAAATTTAGTAAAATTAAAGTAAAATTGATGACGTACCATGCATACATGCGCAAACACACGGCACAGCATAAATAGTGTGCCAATAGTTTGTTAAGTGAAAAGTGAAAATGTTACACTGGTGATGATTTGTAAATACATTTATTTTACCAAGAAAAGCTTGTTTTCATTGTTTGATGTCACTGTTTTGATATCACTAAAGGAGAAACTATTACCATCATAGTCAACCTTGCACATAGTCTTTTTTGTTTTCATAAAAAAATTATTTTCTGTGTTTTTTGGGGTCCAAAGTAGAAACAAGTGTTTTGTGCAGAAGACAGTCTTTCATTTGGTAGTCTCTGTGTTTACATAGTCATAAAGCAGAATATTTTGTGAGCCTTGAAATATTAGTCAGAATGCTCTAAATAGGTTTTCTTTTGAAAATGGTTGCCATTGAAAGAGTTAAAAGCGTCATAACACCACCACATAGCTGCTAATCATTAGCCTGTGTATTGTAGTTGACATTGTTTGTTAGCATTATGCTAAGCGAACTTAATGTAAGGCCAAGCAATATCGTTGTTTCGAATAAAATCTCACTATTTTGTTTAATTTAACAATAAGCAAGCTCGAAGCTAAAACAATATGAAATTGTAACTATCTGCCTAACTGTTGCTTGTTGTGAAATGAGTCAAGCTCACTGCCACTACACAACGCTCGCATCTCAAGAAGAATGGCTTCTTCACTTCACAGTCCAGGTAGATAGGCTGAGAAGATTAGGAATTGGTTTTGGGACCAAGTCATAAAAAATTCTGTAATCCACACGAAGTGGAACAGGGAGACTCTCCATTCTTCACTAATCATGTTAGCAGCCACGGGGACCAAGGAACTTTTCAACCATAATAAAATATTTTCATATCTCTTGTGATTAAACATCGACTTAAAACTAGTTAAATGGTACCTTCGCCATGGCCCGAGGTCTCGGTATCATTTTTACTGGCACTAAGCAACTTTAAGGAGGATGGTAAGAACATTTCCCCACAAAAAACTACAAATGTGCTGACTGCTTTATGGCATATGTCACTTCTCCCTTTACCCATTTGTTACAAAGACGGAAGTCAATTTGAATGTCGACGCACGATTACTGCTTTCCTGGCCGGAGCTGCAAAACGACTGAAAAGGAAAAGGGAAGCTACCCGGATAAAAAGACAGTCAAGGATCAACATTGGCCCGTATTTCACTTGCTGGCGTGAGCTCAAAAGCAACGCAATGCGCTTGTCTTTATAGGAAATGTGGTCCTCCTTCATAACAATACCACTTTTGTCCATATGGCGCCGCCATAATCAACGTGAACTGAAAGTTCCTTAGTGTTGCTTTAAACGTGCTAATGCAGAACTTATGGTCAGGGCAGGAGGCTGCCATCTGGTAGAATGACAAGGTAGGAAATTCAGAGTCTGACTGGGTGGACAGCGCAATATCAATCCACATTGAAGTGTTGAAGAGTCTTGTTTGGCTGAATTTTGAAACAATCTGGCAATAAGTGAGTCATAAGCAGAGCCTTCAATGGGTGAGCTGTGACGAGCTGTCTGGTGATGACAAAAATTTGCATTTTCTGTGTCTGTTGTATTTATATAGTGACCACAATATAAAGCCATACCTCAAATATGCCATTTAACAAGACATAATGACAAAGCAACACACTATTTTTCTGTACAAACAAACAATGAACTCATCACCAATCAATGTCATACCGACAAAGAAGCATTCACATTCACACTTACAAATCTTCATTGAAGCTAGCATGCTAGCATGTTTTTGAACTGGCGAGAACGCCACACCCTCAAACTCAGTAGCTCTTGTCCGGCAGACGTGCTAACCACTAGCGCATCGTGTATATAAGATAAAAATGCACTGCGACGTGCATTCCTGACATCCTCTGATCTTTTTAAATTCCTCTACAGGACTACACCACCATGCAGTTTTGCGCCAACAAGCTAGATAAGAAGGACTTCTTCGGCAAGTCGGACCCCTTCATGGTCTTCTACAGGAGCAATGAGGATGGCACGTAAGTTTGTCTCTTGCTTTTTAGCGGAAGTCAGTTGAGGAGCAGACTTGAAAAGGGTCTAGTGGTGCCGGCGTGCGCTTGAAATCCCAATCGATCTTTCATTTTCAGGTTCACCATCTGCCATAAGACGGAAGTGATGAAGAACACGCTGAACCCCGTGTGGCAGCCTTTCTCCATCCCGGTGCGGGCGCTCTGCAACGGAGACTACGACCGGTAGGCCCAGTGACACCACGGAATCATTTCTACACCAGCAATGCGCTTTCAGTCAAAAATGGCAGCTATCAGATTCTTATCATCTTTAGTGACATTTGAAAGAAGCCCGATTCCAATCTGAAGAAATCCAATTGCACGTTCCCCGCCCCCTTTACGCGGATGACGCATAAGGCAATCGAACCACATGGGAGCAAAAGAATTAGAATTGTCACTTAAAGCGTGCAGTGTAAATCCAGCCTAAGTGAATGACCCACAAGGGATGTGACAAGTTGTAAACAGATTGCCGCTGCTGCTTCTTCGTGTCTTAGTTGATTCCCTTTGAGGCTGAGGGACACCACAAGCGGCACCACCATAAAATAACAAAGAAGAGGGAAGTCTACCTTGTGTGTGTGCCTAATGATGTGTGGAAGTGGCCAAACTTTGGCCCCTTTCGCATGCTGGCTGTCATCGAAGACGTTTTTCGCTGGGTTGCCGTCTACGATCACCTGCGAGTTAATTGGGTCAGACAGATGGAGGATGTCATCCGGGCTGGATGACACCTTTGAGGATTTGGCCCAGCCAAAGGAGCCACTGTCATTCGCAACCTGGCCTCCTTTGCCTACTTGAATGTCTTTCAGATTTTTGGCTTGTTCTCTACATTACTTCCATAGAAGAAATGCATATCTGATCAAATGTTTATATTATCCCAGTCTAATGAAATGTAATTGTCATCAAGTACACTATTTAAAATATGTTAACAATACGTTTATAACATCACAGTCACTGCCCAATCCTAGGTCCTCATTAAAATGTACACTGACAAATACGACTAGATTAAAGTCAGAATCTGATGACTATAAAGTAAAAAAAAAAAAATGTTTTTTTTTTTTTAAATATATATAGTTTTAAAATTTGTCATGCTATGAAAATAAAGGGTCATTTTTCCCCAAGATGTTTTATATATACAATTGTATGTACATACAATATATATGTACAATTAGGTCAATAAAGTCATATTTTACTAGATTAAAAATTATTTTTGTTCATTTGTTTGTTTCCGAGGGAAAAAAAGTTGTATGATAAGAATAAAGTGACATTTTTTGTTCAAGAAAAAAAAATCAGCTCTTTGCAGTCATCGTTTTTTTTTTTATGGGAAAAAAGTACTTTTTAGTCTTGTTTTTAGGTTATATTTTTTTCAAGAACAAAATTTATTTTATCAGCTCAATGTTTTTCTAGAAAAAAATCTTAGTTTTATTCATAAGAAGTCTTGATGTTTTATTCATAAGAAGTCTTGATGTTTTATTCATAAGAAGTCTTGATTTTTTTTTCTACAATGGTTATAGTTTTTCAAGATGAAAAAATCATAATATTATGAGAATTATGTTTTCAACGAGTTATATTTGATCAAGATAAAGTCATTTATATACATGTATATATATATATATATATATATATATATATATATATATATATATATATATATATATATATATATATATATATATATATATATATATATATATGGTGTCATAGTTTTGGAGAAAAAAATCATAAGACAAAAAAAAAGTCCTAATTTTTTCTAGAATTTTTTTTTAGTTTTTCAAGAAAAACATTGTTACAGTATTGCAAACATTAAAGCTTATTTTTCCAAGATAAAATGTACAAAAAAAATCTTTTTTTTCATTAAAAGCTACTTTTTTTAAATTACAAGTTGTGTTTTTTCTAGAAATGTCAGAATAGCAGAAACAAAGTCATATTAAAAAAATAATAATTATATTTTTCTTTGCAGAGTGTTTCCAATACATTTTTAAAAAAAAAAGATGATGAGAAATGAATTCTAAAAATATGACTGAATGAATTAATTTAGGGGGAAATTAGCTAATTAAGTCTTCATTATGTAAATGTTTGGCGGGCTGGATTAGAGAACTGAGCAGGGGGCACTTCTGCCCACCCCCCGACATCAGTGAACTGCCATGGTGGACCAACATGGCGAAGTTGAAGAGGGCCGCCTGCGTGACGTCGCCTCCTCCTTGACCCGCTGGGGTGTGATTGACAGCAGCAGCAGCAAGTCGCTCAAGTTTTTAAGAAAGCCACTCAAAGAAAAGCAAAATCTTTGCTCGTTCCCAGTGAGTCCCCCCTGGCTGGCTCAGTGGCTTTGGAGCCCCCGGCCCAATTAGTTTGGAAAACTTGCAAAATATGCGTCCTCCCATGAGGGGCTTTTCTATCTTTGGCTTTTCGACAAACTTTCTCAATTTATAGTGTTTCACATTGAAAAGGGGTGGAACCCCCCCCTCCCCCAAGTTTGCAAAAGTTTCCTGTAAATTTCCATGGGAAGTGTACAGGCGAATTTGAGAAACTCTTAATTGGAAAACTTTCCATGGGAATTAAGAGTAATTTCAATGGGAGGTATCATATTTATGCATAAACATTAACATTTTGTTTTCTTATAAGTAGACATCCATGCTATATGTGTTGATAGCTCTCCTTGCCCACAATGGAGGGCATTCCAGTACTTTATTTGATCTTCTTTTTTTTTTTCATTCAGCTAGTTGAAGCTTTGTTGAACACAAAGCAAAAAATCAATTAGAAAAAAAATCAAACAAGTCTTCAAGAGAATTAAGGTTGCACTGTACTTTCATCCAATCTGGTCGTTTTAGTCACGATTATGATCATTCCCATTAATCCAACCCTACTTGTGTGCGGCAGCTGTTTTTATTTATTTTATTCATTTATTGCATCAATAACTGAAGAGTTCAAAATTACACAACTTCTGTAGTGATGGAATCATCACAGTAGCACTGCCTTTGAGAATGGTTTCAAATGGTGTATTATTCTATTCGTTAGAGTTTCAATAAAAGCACACAGAGCTGAGCAGCTTTTTTTTTCTGTCATGAATCACTTTTTGGCAGCTTGTTTTGCTTCAGTGTTACACCTTGACAATAACAAATGTCTTCATCCTGTTGTTTTTCATTTGTTTTTTTTACAGAACAATCAAATTGGAAGTATATGACTGGGACAGAGATGGAAGGTCAGCCAACTACACACACACACGCGCACACACACATTCCTGTGTCGGTGTGAACTGTAACGAATGCCCTTTGTTTGTTGTTGTTGTCATTCTCTGCCAGCCATGACTTCATTGGCGAATTCACCAGTAGCTACAAAGAGTTGTGTCGGGGTCAGAGCCAATTAAACGTCTATGAGGTGAGTGCAGATTCATACTGTCAGCACACGCACACACTTTTACACACTAAGGCCATGGCTGTCCTGAAAGGGTCTCATTTGATCTTTGAAATTTGACACATGGGTCAGCTCATTGGTAGATGAGGTTTGAAAAAAACAATTGAATAAAAGTTCACTAGTGTATTGAAATGAATAGAAATGTCATTAATTAATTAGTGAGAACGTTTATAATAGTTTGTAATAATAATACAGTAGGCCTGCAGAAGAGATTTTTATCTTAAATGATCATGTCGTTATGACCCACAATATAACAAGCGGGTTAAATAAAACATAGCCCAAAATTGAGTTGCTTTCATTCTGATAACAATTTAATCCAAGCAAGGACATCCAGTTTGTGCCTGGACAAATCAGTCTCCTCGCTTTTTGTACTCAATCCCAAATGGCTTTTTACTTTGAAAGAAAATCAGTTGTCTACTTTGCCCGGGTAAGGTGACGTTGCCGTTATCCCACGTTTAGTGACAGAAGACGCTCCAGGTCATGCTTATTTGAGCTACACTATTGGAAATGGCCATCAGACTGCTTCCGTGTCACTTGCCCTGAAAGAGGTTAAGTGGACGGGGCAGACTGAGCCCGCGATGCGGGAATACAAATGAGCAACACAGCCATGTGCCATAATCGAGCTTGTTTAGGTTGTCCTTGGGGTTACAGTTGGAGTCTGATCCACCCTTGCTCGGGGAGCATATCATAGCTTTGAGTGTGATTGCTTTGTTGACAAGACTTTGAATGCTATGTCGCACACATTTTTGAGTATGATTGTTTTGACAACATGAGCATTTGATTGTTATGCCATATATTGATTAGAGATTGATAGTTTTAATAGCAAGAGCATTTGTTATGCCAAACAGCTTGGACATTAATTGGTTTGAACAGCGACTGACAAGAGTGTGTGATTGTTATGCCACAAATAGCTTTGAAAGTGATTGTCAAGGTACACATAGCTTGCAGTGATTGTTTTGACATCAGGAGCATGTCATTGTTCTGTCACACAACTTGGAGAGTGATTGTTTTGATGACAAGAGCATGTGATTGTTGTGCCACACATCCCATACAGACTGAGTTTTAAAGACAATAGCATGTGATATGCCAAACAGCTTGGACATTAATTGATTTGAACAGTGGCTATGACGAGTGTGTGATTGTTATGCCACATATAACTTTGAAAGTGATTCTGAAGGTAAAGCTTGCAGTGTTTTTTTTTTACATCAATAACATGTGATTGTTATGGCACAGGCACACATGGCTTTGATAGTGATTGTATTGATGGCAAGAGCATGTGATTGTTATGCCTCACATAACTTGGAGACTAATTGTGTGATTGTTGTGCCAAAAATAGTTTTGAGGGTAAATGTTTTGCTAGACATACATTGGAGTGATTGTTATGCCACACACAGCATTGTGTGAATGTTTGGATGATAAGTGTGTGTGTGTATTATATGCCATACAAATTTTGAGCATGACTGTTTTGCTTACAAGAGTGTGTGATTGTTATGCCCTGCAAGGTTTGAGAGCTTGTCAGAGAACACGTGGCTTGAGCATTACTCACATAACCTGAATCTGACACATGTATTTCTTGACATAGAATAATGCATACCAACAGGAGTGTCATTGTGACCTGATTTTGGACAGTAGAAATAGCTGCCTGTGAGTCAAAGTTGTAACTCACTTTGGCAAGAAGCCTAGTGGGATCCACCAGTCTTTTATTTTTCTTCACGGCAAGAACAGACAAACTGCTTTGTCGAGGAATGATTTCTCCATGGCATGCCGTTTGCGTACGTCTCCATTGTACATCACAATGTAATTCACAGGAGAAGCACACCCCTGCCACCCTCTGAATAATGTTGGTCTTGCTGTGCGGCATGATCTATGTCATCTAATTCTCACGCCGCTATTGGATTCAGTATACGCTCCATTACCCTTTCAGGCATGGTACAGGAGAGCTAAGATGTTTTCATTGTTTATCGCCTAAGGTGGGATAAAAAGAATCGTTCACATGATCATTATCACACATTTCCACCTTGTCTACACCCCAGGTGGTGAACGCCAAGAAGAAGCTCAAGAAAAAGCGATACATCAACTCTGGGACGGTGAGTACATTTCACAGGAAGCTCAGTTGCTCTGTTTTAATTCCATTCACTCCCAATGTCACCGTTTACAAAGCAGACAGTTGGCAGTGTGTTGTAATCATTTGTAATGAGAGTCGTGTTTGGAGCCAAGTGTGTGCAGATGAACGTTATGTTAATTGATATATTCATCAGTGATTATAACATTAAACATTCTGTCCATGCGTCACACTCATTGGGCATGGATGAGTCATTTTGTGCTCAGAGGTGACTGGCTAATACGTTCATGTTGATGAGCAGCTTTCACTCGCATTAATGAGCAAACATCTTTGTTTTTTTCCCCCCATCATCAGGTGTCCTTGATGTCATTCAGTGTGGAGTCCGAGCACACGTTCCTGGATTACATTAAAGGAGGGTGAGTTCTCATTATGTTGTCATAACCGCTGTAGTACAACTGCGCAATTCATCGTTTTTATCGATTCACTTGAGTTTATTGCTCAGGCCGAACCCTAATGAGGCTAAGCGGTTATAGAAAATGGTGAGGTGGAGGCTCAAGACAATTTTTTTTTACTTGACTCTTGCCTTAGTTTCTCCCCTGGCCTGCATTTAAAAGCGATAATAACAGTGGGGATGAAGGAGTTTCTGAATCTATTGCTCCTGATAGCGGGCAATCGTTACCTAGAGCCAGAAGGGAAAAGTTGAAACTCCAAGTAAAGGGGATATCTGCTGCTGTATTCTCATCGTTTTACGCCACATCTTTACAAATTTAAAAGATATTGTCTGGCCTTTATACTGGAATGGATATACCAACAAATCAAGAAGAAAAGGGCTGGGGAGTTCCACACGGAGCGCCATTCTAGCGAGGACTGCCACTATCAACCAGTTCACATTGTCTTTGCTGTTTTTCATTTGATTTTTTTGAAAACAGATGAATGGATGAATGGATAGGTAAATAGTTTAGTGAACCGTACTTATTCAGGTTATCGCCATAGAAACAGAGCTCCGTCATAAACAGAGGACCCCTTGTGATGCTAATAAAATAATTAGACATTCTAGTTTGTTCTCAGGTGAATTTATTAGGATTTAAGTTATTTTTGTAACCTAAATTATTATGCTGTAACTCCTACCGAACCACCCTGAAATTACAGTGGTGCCTTGAAATAATGTTTTGAGACGTTTATTAGTCCTCCTTGTTTGTCATTAAAGTTAATAAAGTGTTTAAATAGTGTTTTGCAGCTTTAACTGATTAATATAAGTCTGTTAGATATTCTATGTTTGTGATGTTGGACAGGAACGGGTACTGAGACCAAATGTTAGCTTTACCTGCTAGCCGCCGATCAGGCTAGCTAACAGTATGCTTGTGATGTAGTGCTGCGTGGGGAGTAACATTTTGCATAATAGTGGTTGATTTCATTTTATATTTGTCTGACAGTCAATGTTATTGCCTCCTCATGCAGGTGGTCCAAGTTGATTTGGTCCTAGACTAGAGGTCGAGTCAAAATGTGGTGCTAGTGTGAAAGCACTCTAAGGGTTCATTAGTTCAAGTTTGTTAAAAATGCTCTCTGGCATCAGCAAGCCAATTAGCCAGTGCTGTGAAAAAGAGGTGTGACGACTGTGACAAATGTAACGACAAGAGAGTCGACAATCAATGATGTGGGCTTTAATAGACTAATCCAGTCATTTCAAATGCATTACTTGCGACTCATCGCCACATCTGTTCTAGTGCACTTGGCTGCAGAAGCAGTTTTGTTTCCATAGTTTCTGCCCTCGATTTTAGATTGTTTTCTCCTTGAAGAAACATTTCAAAGGGGATTCTCTTTTTTCCCCTGTAATTTAAAGCTGTGCCTAGGGGTTCTAACACTTACAGTACATAGTGTTTGGGTTTTATTTGACAGCAATAAAACAGCCTGAATGTCGTTCTTTCACCCTAAAATGCTGAAATAAAAAATTGGTACGTGTTCGAGAGGGAGCTTAAAACAGTCCTGAGAACTGTCCGTCTTTCCACCATATTTTCACAGGCTGCCGTACAAACATGCATCTATTGTTCTTTCAAGGGGGCTCGGGGGAATCTGGAAACAGTAGGAGTCCAAGTCAGGCATATGTGTATTTTTCTGGGACAGTCGGGATGGTGTTTAATTGGGAGTTTGCCTACGTGACGGCCATGTTGACATTGGCGACTTTCCCATCAAAGCTAATGGAAATTAGCTTAGCATCTGCTTAAGCACTCAGCTCCAAAGGAGCGTGTCACATCTACCTCTTCATTGTTGTTTACTGGAGCAAGTTCTCTTTATGTGCACACGTGCGTTTTTCAAGCCCTTATGTATAACATTCAATCATAACAGACGAAAAAAAGGACGTGTAGAAACATTGCAGGTCATTTTACAAAAATGTGGAACCATACTGCATTTTTAGGCCGCATAGAAAAGTACTTCAATTTAACGGATGATCCCTCCCCCACAATTAGGCGGTGAAATCGAGGTTCCACTGTATCCCGTAATATGGTATGTCCCCTTTAAAATCAGTACAGCTCAGCTCGGATGTCGATGGCAACGATAAAAGATGGACAAACTGTAATTAAGGCCGGGCAACCAGTTGCACATGGACGTGCTTCTTCCTGCCCTGCTTTTACTTGTCTGCTCTTTGGCTGTCCAGGTTGGTATGTCCCAGATCTGTCCTGTTTCTCTCTCACTCTCGCTCTCTCTTACACACATACACACTGAATAACTGCTTTTATTCCCACCGCTGCATCCCTCTGCTCCAATTTGTTTCATCAAGTTGGTGCAGTGTTGGTCATGAAATACAGTGCATATTGCAAGTTACTGTCTGTCTTTTGAAAGTAAAATAATTGGATTAAAATATGAACTTTTTAAATTGTAAGGTGATGCACTACTTCTGCGTTATTTTCAAGTTATTTTCAAGTATGACATTTATCTTGAATACATTGACGTCTGACAAAACATTACATTTACTACTTATACTTTAACTTTTGTACCTTTTTATGAACTCAATAACTTTGAATATGTTTTGTTTAACTACAGATTACAAAAAAAAAAAAACTATTGAGTCCGTTCCGTTGCCTTCAGTCTTGCTCATACACTTCCAGAATATGCCTCTGAGCCAAATTGCCTCATCTTTTTCAGTTTATCGCTGGGCCCAAAGGGGGAAAAAATTAAACTATGAGGACTGATTAACAGGCTTTCGTACCCTTTTTTCTTTTTCTTTGGCATCCACCAAATAAACATTAAACTTTGACACCATTTTTCAGCCACCTTATGATTTGTCCATCCAAAGTCGATTTCCTGTTAACTGTGAACAAAATTGTTATTGAAAGAAAACGCCACAATGGTTTCATAACTTGAATCTGACAAAAGTAACAATGAATATAAATTTTAAAAAATTAATGGAAATCAACCAAAGAAAATCAGACATTGCCTTTGAATTGTGGTTCAACAAAAAAAATTAAAACTCATTATAGTTCGGGCCAAAAACGCATGGAGATTTTACTTTTAATATGCTTGCTTATTTTCTCTCTAATGTCTTGCCAAAACTCTCTCCTCTTTTCTTACCCTGGTCTATGTTTTTTGTGGTACATACCATGTCACCATTTAATTTAAAAAGGCTGACTGAATGATTTCAAATTTGTAGAAACCTGTAATGCTAATTAGAGGACACACCTTGATGAAGCATGTCCATATGGTCAAATGGTATGTAAAATAATTCTGTAGCTCTTCAATAAAAACGTGTGTATGTGCTGACAGACCAAGTACAAAAAGGAGACGAGCGAAGTGCTTTCCCATGATGAAAAAGATGAAGTAATGTCTCCACGGAAAAGCAAACAACAGACCTTCATGTTTGTCCGCGGCCAGATGAAGCTGAGGTCTCGCTTCATTCAACCCTCAGCACTTTGCGTAATTACTTCTCTTATTTTCTGCAGAACACAAACCAATTAGAGAAAGTGTGCAACCTTTAATAACTGCTTCCGTCTCCAAGGGCTTCGCACAATACCCCCGTCGTGAAATTAAACCTTAACCCTACCATCTAAAAGTCTCTTCAACGCTCATTAAAAACAAAAGGGTTTGCCCCAGTGGGACTAGCAAACATGCATCGGGTGCTAAAAGTAGGCCAGTCGAGATTGAGTCTCTGCCTACAGTTGCAAAAAAAAAAAAGTATTTGAGGCCTTTGAAATGACCTACATTATCATATGTTTTTTTCCCGTTTTTTTTAAAGTCACAACAATAGACAAGCATTCTGTAAACACAGAAACAATTGTATATTTTCCGCAGGTAAAGTGTGGGTGTTAACTAGGGATGCAATAGTACCATTAATGGTATCACAGCAGATAAGTTATGTGCTCTGACTTAAAGGTCCTATAGGATGAATATGCACTTCAGTGGGGTTTTCTATCAATAATATGCAATCCAACCAGGTATGACGAAAGTCTGTCCACGACTTCTTTAACTTCCTCCTCCTTTCTCAAAATTGCGCTTCCAACGGGCAGATTAAACTTCCGTAACAGTTTGGCGTCACTAAGTCACGGAAGTGCACTCGACCCCGCCCCCTCGGGTTAGTGGCAACACCTCTGGTAAAGGTTTACCACACCCACGGAAATTCGAGAAGCTGGCTGCTCTAGCTCTTAATGCGCTCATACGCTCCGTGGAGAGCAATAGGGAAACAACGATCAGGAACAAGTGGTTGCTTCCTTCGACCGAGTCTTTGAGAAGACAGTGGATTAACTTTATTTTTCAAGGTCGAGTACCGACAGCATTTCCCGAAGGACTGTTTTGTTAATGAAAAGCCTGTTCAGAGCTAGATTTGCAAACATAATGGATGAGTCCCAGCGGTGTGTGACACAACTGCAAACGTGAAAGATGTAAGGCTGCGTTCAGACTGCAAAATCAAATCCGATTTTTAGGGCTGACTGTCCAGACTGTTTTCAGCAAGTAAATCCGATCTGGCCCTGTTGAGACTGAGCCACATTATTGACCCATCTGACAGGTCGCTGTAGCAACGAAGTGGAACGGAGGCGGTGCCCGGCGCGTTTAGTGTTTGATGTCACGTGACGCTCCGTACTTCACGTTCCTCTCAAGTGCGTTAAGCGTTTTTCTTTTTTCTTTTCTTTTTTTTTTTTGTAATGGCCATATGCCTATGGCTACGACCAGGCACTATTTCGCTATTTCCAGTTGCGCATGTAAAGATCTGATGGGGTAGCGAGAGCAGCATCAGCGCAAGTAACGTAAACTGTTACTATATTTCCGTTTGAGTATGACGATACCGATACCATCTGACATCCCCTGCCAGTAGGTGGAGTAGGAACCATGTCAACCGTGTAAGGATACAGTACGTAAACATGCATGACAACAACAAGTTATTCTTCGTAAAGTGGATCATGAAACCCACTCCCAAGTATTGGTACTTGGCGATTAATCAACGTAAAGCACTTAGATTGAAAATAAATTGTGTTGGTGCTTATCATTGGGTTGTGACGCCACTGACTACTTCTACTACTGTTATTGAGAATAATAACATACATTTGTTTTACATAGGGCTGTTCTAGCCTTTCTGCACAACTGCAAAGAAACAAATCCTTTACAACTAAAATAGTAACCAAATGTCTGTTTATTACACCGTGCTTGTTAAAAGTAATGCAGTTACAGCAACTACAGTAATATACTGTATTGAAGTCAGTGTGATGCATGTCAAAGTGGCCCTTGGATCCTTAAAATGTTCTCTATTTGGCCCACGGAAGAATAGGTATGTACACCCCTTAGGTTAACTTTGGCAGTGTAGCGTGGAAAAGTATGTGAACCTCTTGGCTAATGACTTCTGCCAAGCTTAATCACTGTAGAGTAACAAGTAAGCCAACCAAGAGTCCAATTAATGTGACAAGATGTTAGGTTAAAGCTGCCCTGTCGTATAAAAACATCATTGTGTTTCATTTAACTAAGCTTATGTTGTCAGTTTTTTTTTCTTGACAGCTTGTGACACATTCGATCTTGTCACAAAACCCAATGCAGCTTTGCTTTCATCTTTTGGTTTTGACATGTAGTGTTTAGCTGCAATGCTACGTCACAAGATGGCAAAATTCAAAATGGCTCACATTTTGGGGGTAAAGGCAGCTTACATACATATAGTTTTACTGAGAGTAATTGCTTAATTTCTCCTTTTATACAGTCTGGAGGACCCCTCGATTCCAAAAGCATGTTAGCATGTTAGCTTAATTGACAACAAAGCCTTTAGCATGACGTTGAATGCTTGTTTATCTGTACTTGGATGTACAGTATGTACAATCTGAGTTCAGTCACTCAAATTTGAACCTTGTGATTATTACAAGTTGTAAAGAAGCTTGATTATTTGCTCACTACAGTATTTGTCTTTAACAGCAAAACTAAAGAACGTAGGTGTAGTTGCTGTTGAGTACCCCACCTGGAACATATTTCCAAGCCTGGAGGCCGTTTTTCAGGGGGTGGGGGGGGGGGGGAGCCCATCCTCACTTCAGAGACTCCCAGCATATTTTGTTTGTCTTAGCGGAAAGCAGCAAGTCAGCATGGCATCCGTGTTGTATTAAACACACGCTGGTGCAAAGATAGGATTTCAAATGGGAAGTAATGGACTATAAATAAGGCAACTTAGCAGTGTGCGGCTTGTTAGTGTGCTCAAAGGCGGCACGGACAGCCAAGGAAGGTCGAGAGCTCACTGGACGTTTTGATGGAAGTAATGTCCGTTCCATTGTCACACTACACCAAAAGGCTACCCTGGATTTGTGGAGGAGGAGAAGGACAAAATGCTAGAGTAATTGATGATGCCCTGCCAAATAGTGTTTAATGTTTAACACGTTATCATTTTAAGCATTACACTTAAAAACAAATGCTTCACAGATGCTGGACTTTTATAATAGCCACCCTGAAGAAGCCAACCTACAAAGACAGCTAAGCTACGTTAGCTTCACAGTTGATCTGGCTGATAAGTTGTCAGTTATGCGTTTAACTGAGAATTTTTTTTTTCCAATACCGAGAAGAGTGTTGGAACTATTAAAAGTGATTTGCTAAATAGATTTGTTCTACCCTAAGTAATTTGGAAAGAACGGACAGTGACATGTAGGGGTGGGAATCTTTGACTGTCTCACGATTCGATTCCGATTTTTGGGTCTGCGATTCGATTCAGAATCGATTTTCAATTCAGAACAATTTTTTGTTCAAAATGATTTGATTGGCAATAACTTTTGCTTTAATTTATAGATTACAAAGAATCGTCATGATCTACTGTAGTCTGACTCGCTAACGCTAATTAGTGCGCTACTCGCGGCACTTTTATCACTCAAAAGAATGGCTATTCATGCAAAATGCTTCAAGAATGTTTAGAGAAGCAAGTTAACATTAATCACCAGCATATGCTCTTCCTACGCTGCAAAAAAAACTTTTATTGGCATAACTTGATAAAAATGTTCCTTCTACTCTCTAATGTGGCTACAACTTAAGTGTATTAGAACGCGCAAAACCACACTGCCCCTAAGTGGCCAAATCATGTACAATATGAACAGCACTCTCAATAAAGGTGCACACAAACAAGGACAAGACAGTATCAAATAATTTAGATCAAATCGATTTTGGGACATTTAAAATTGATTTTGAATCGTACTAAATGAGAATCACGATTCTTATGAGAATGTATTTTTTGGCACACCCCTAGGGACACCCTAGTGCCATATTGTTACTAGTATGTCACTGCACAGACTTTCCATTCTACAGCTTTGGCTCACTGAGAGTAACCATAAAAAATGTGATCGTTTTTTTCTGGGAGAAGCAATTTGATACGTGGACTTATGATCAGGTGGCAGGAAATGACGACGGCACATTTATTTGTCTGCGGTGCACAACATTAGTCAAGGAAGATTCTCCGTGACTTTTATAGATGACGAGCTTGGGATAAAAATAGCGATCCCAGCCTGGCCATTAGTTGTTTGCAATAAGAGCCAAAAGCCAGACAATCCTGCAGCATCAGTCAACATCGTTCCGCATTGATTTTCCCATCGTGGAATCATTTGTGGGCTCAGCTCCTCAACTAATCCCTAACGCACCTCAGAAGGGAAATTAGGTAAGCCGCTAGCGAAATCATGACAGACGGCGCCATGTGTGTTTGTTTGTGTGTGCACATGTGTGGACACGCTGATCCCAGGAGGGCCTGATCCTTCATTCGCCATCTTTTTTTTTGTCTTCACACTGGAAGTGGCACCACTGACAATGAACCACATGCTTGTGTTCAACCAGTGCTACCTCCTTGCAAGTCCATCACATTTGGGCCAGGAGTCATGTGGAAACCTCTGCATTGTAATATATTGCAACTTGAAATTGGAGTGTCCATGCGTCGTGTTTGTCCAAGTGAACTGGAGGCGGGTAGATCCTGAACTGGTTTCAAGTCAATTCAAGTCAAAGTCAAGTCACTTTTCAAGCATGCCACCAATTCTAGAAAATGTGTTGAACAAAATGGGAATGTCTTACTGGTTTCATCATTTATCATTAGGATATCTTTATTTTGGGGCCTCCGTTGTCCTTTTAAGACCAAGATCGGGCCTCGGTACCCGAGCAACACAACATGACTATTGACTAACAAGAATTAGGACACATCATTGTCAGTGCCTTCATTTCCTGCAATGAATAAATAAGAAAAGCTCAATTACATCCTTTGGGTCCGGTTGCATTGGCAGTAATCGCTATGCAGAATGTCTCCGCTCTGCTGCTGTGGGTAAAGAAATGCCAATAATTCTGCACTATTATGCATAATTCTGTCTTGATTTCAAGAAGCCAGAGCATTTTTTACAATTAATATTCCGCCACATGTTTGTCCTTCCAACGTTTTATTTCGCACTGATTCCAACCATGACCCAAATGTTCAACTCTGTCAGGACATCTTGAGAAGTATTTGTCACAGTTTCATAACTAGAATTATGCATTTTTCTTGAAACAGTCCCCAATTCCATGAAGCCGTTTTCCATCCAGCCCTTACACCTCCTCCTTCCCCTATTTCTCAAACGAACCAACTCATTCCAGTGTTAAAATGTTAAGTTACAAGTTGGCGTATTCAAAGAATTCCCTATTTTTTGTGCATAATTGTAGGCATAATTGCGAAATTTTGAGACCTTGAACCCTGACAAAAAACAACATTCTCTATGTGTACAACGACCTCGCGAGCCTTCGCCATTCAATGTGATACGACTCTTAAATTGACTCTATTCTTCTTCTAAACCGATTCAAACCATTCCAAAGTGAAGATGATCAGCTCATTCCGAACATTTGCGCTTTCTGTATTCTGGTTGCTATTTTGTTAGCATAGCAACTATTGGCACGATAGAAAAATTACCTTAATACATTTTAGCTTTAAAATTGTAAGCGTTTAGCATTCTTTTAGTATTATAATTCTGATTATTTAGCTTTTTCCAAAGTCTCACATCCTACATTTCACTTGATTCTACAGCATTCTGTTCAGCATCAGCTCTTCAGAATTCCCACTGGTCAGAAAACGCCGATCGTTCACGGATTACTTGTTCTGTATCTTCACCAAATTGTTTTTGTCTATACACACATTTGACATTCCTCAACTGATTTAAACCATTCAAATTTCCAAATATTCACAAAATTCAGTATGCCCAGGTTTGTACTTTTCACATTAGAAAAAAGGTTTCCCCACAATTCCGCATTTTCTTCAAGAAACAAAAACATTCATCAAAAAAAAAAGTTCCTCATGTTTCCCATTCAAACTGTTCCTCTCATTCAGTGACATCTTGGCAGCTGTTTTTTCGCATAATCAACCCCCCCCCCTTTTTTTTTTCTTTTTTTAGTTATTCCACATTTTACATGTCAACATTCTAAACTTAATGAACTCCTTGCACTTACTTTGACTGATTCAAATCATGCATCAGGACATATTTTTTTTATCATAATCACAACTCCCTCCATTTTCAGCATTACGTAGAGTACTTTCCATGGCTAAATTCACAGAGGCATTTTATAAACGCACTTATGTCATTTAAATTCAGCTTTTTTTTTCAGTAGCACATTCAGCATTTCTTCCATTTTAATGAATTCCCCCACATTTCAATCCAGCCTCAACTCTTCCACATTCACACGCAATTTCTACATTAATTGCATTTTCTAGTCCATATATAAAATCCATCTGAAAGGCTTTCCGATGGGTCTCTTTTATTTCAGACTCCTCAATCACGACTCCCTCCCTGAAGTGTCAACGTGTTGAAGTGAAGTTCTGGATAATCAATGAAGCTAGATGCCTTAAGTCTAATTGGGCATACAAAAAGACAACATTGCAGGCTGTTGTTCAAGGGAGTCCACGTTAATGGTCTCCCTTGGCCTAGAAATGTCATGAATGTGGTACTGGTTGTGCAGCCATGCACAGGCACTGTCTTGCTCTTTATTCCCTAGGAGAAAAAAAAGGGATCTGAGATGGTTCATGCCTCTCTGACATCTCCCGGGAGGTTCTCTGGGCATTTGGGGCAGACGGTTGGATAGAACAAGAAGGTCTATATCAGGCCATGAAAATGTGATTCCCTAAAGTCATGTCCTTCAAGTCCTGCTGACCAGAAAACATGGATGGTTGTTTTTGTAAGGGGGGTGGACCAAAGGATGGTTGAATTTTGTAATGATGGACAGAGGCTCATGGAATGATGGCTTTATGAAGGGCGGACCAAGGGACGAGTGGATTTAGACATGTTGGACGGACACCCAGTCTGATGAATGAGTCAACGTTTCCTAACGGGAAGCATGAAGAGTTTTTTGATGGATGGATGGAACTCTTTCTGCTTGTGTTTCAGGACGCAGATTCACTTCACAGTGGCCATTGATTTCACAGCATCCAATGGTAAGTGTTTCCTAACACTCTGAACAACACACCATTTGTTATGAATGGAGTTGGAATTTCCTTTTGTGCTTTTTTCTTTCTTTCTGTCATGAACACTGCGTATCGATATTGTAATTGAACAAAGCCCACACTGTGGTTTTGAGCATCATAATCTTCTGTTTGCCTTTGAACAACCTGAAGTCGGTTCGGTAAAGCGCTACCACTCTCATCTGCTGAGTCAAGGTTTTAGCTTTGTGCAAACGCCTGCTCTTGGAGTTTGGAGTTCTTATCAGTAATGCTAGTAGCAGGCAGCTCTGCCAAGATCCTGTTTTGAGAAACTTGCCATGCAGGCAGATTCAGGGACAGCTCCAGGATTTTAGACGGGGGGCTAAGAAAATCATTTACAAATGTATTTTACAATATCAAGTTAGTAAAATCCTGGAGGGGCTTAACTGGAGCTACACAGATTTCTGAAGGGGCTAGCTATGCCCCCCGAGCCACGGTATAGCACCTTTCCTGTATACCGTCAATTGTACCAAATTGTAAATTGTTTTGTTGGAGCAGTGTGACCGCCATAAAGCTTCTCTGGCACTGAATGGCAGTCAGGGACAGAAACATTTGCCAGGTTTGCCATATGCAATAAGATGGTCATGTTTACTTATTGGCTCTCAATAAAGGATAGAATGTGTATACTGGACTGTAAAAAAATATTCAGAAAAACAGAAAAATAATTATTTTATAAAACATGAAAAAAGTACTCAGAAAAACTGAAAAAAAAAATATTTAGAAAAACAGGAGAGAAAAAAAATGTCAACCGAAAAAAAAATACTCAAAAAAAACAAAGCTCCCCCAAAAAATTTGTTAGAAAAACAGAACTTTTTTTTTTTCAAGTGAATGCAATACGCTTCCGTAACATCCTGGTCCTGGATTATGTTTTTGTTTCAGTTTTTTTGTTTTTTGTTAGTTTTTTGTACATGAAACATGTCAACTGTGTTAATGTGACTCATGAAATGTAAAAAAAAATGAATAAAAAATGAGACAGTTTGTGGAATATACATTCACCATATGTATAAAACTACTCCAGATAGCATTGTATATTATTATGTATAGTCATCGTACATAGAGATACATACGGTACTGGCAGAACATGTTGTAACATCTGTCATATTAGTGTACTGTAATAAGTTGAAACTTTTCTGCTAATCACATCATGCACGCTTAGTTCCGCTCCACGCATGCCAACGCCGCCGTCAGTCGGATCCCGCTTTTTGCTTTTGAGGGCTCGCATCAATGACTATTCTCTGGACTTGACAGGCAACCCGTCTCAGTCGACTTCACTCCACTACATGAACCCGTACCAGATGAACGCCTACGCCATGGCACTGAAGGCGGTGGGCGAGATCATCCAGGACTATGACAGTGATAAGATGTTCCCTGCTTTGGGATTTGGTGCTAAGCTGCCTCCTGATGGTAGGGTCTCTCATGAGTTCCCACTGGTGAGTCATCTGAGATGTTAAACGTGTGAACGCAATTCATTCTTCAGTCATCTCGGTTGTACTTTTTTGGGGATCAAGTTTCAAAAGCTGGCATTGCAAGAAATTCTATTAGGAATAATTCATTCCTGAGTCCAAACTGTCACCATCATCAAAACTTTATTAAGTGCACAGGCAATGCTTTATGTAAGTTTTTAATACGCCTTTGCCATTCACACACAGCATCATCACAAAATGTCTTTGGCTATTCCAATCCTCAATGAAAAGTCTTTTCAGCAACCATGGTTGTGTCTATAGCAACAAAACGTACAACCATAACCTGTTTAGTTTCATACTGATCATTAATCATCCCTTACCAAAAAGTAGTATACCTTAAGTACATAATATAGAGTATACTAAGGTATACGCAAGTTTATTTTTCGAGTATACTTATTCTTGTACTAATAGTAAACTTTTAAGTAAACTCCTTGGGACTAAATTGGAACATTTTAGTACACTTAAGCATAGTATCTAGTATATTTAAGTACACTATTAAGTAAGTATACTTTGTGGTACACTTATGTCCACAGTTTAGTTTACAGCAAAAAGCCCAGTGATGACTTGATAGGGATCAAACCAGCAAACACTGGTACTTAAGGTAGCAACCTTAACCTCTAGGCTATCCAGCAACATGATCTTCAGGGCTTTATAAATAAATGTAGCCTATAATTTTGGTTCCTTATCAAATGCATTCTAAGTATATACTACAGCAGGGGTGCCCAAATTCGGTCCTCGAGAGCCCCTATCCAGCCTGTTTTCCATGTTTCTCCCCATTAACACACCTGATTCATGATCAGGATCGTTATCAGACGTTATCGCTAGCTGGCTCTCGAGGACCGGACTTGGGCACCACTGTACTACAGAATGTAAACTTTTAGTACATGTTAACATTTACACTTAACATTTACTTGGTGCAGTATACTTCTAAAAAGTACAAGAAAAGCAAACTGTAAGTATACTCTTCTAATTTTGAGTATACTTCAAAAGGTACAAGTACATTATAAGTATATACTACAGTATGTAAACTTTTAGTATATGTTTTAGTCTACTTACAAGTACACTTAACATTTACTTGGTGGAGTATACTTCCAAAAAGTACAAGAAAAGTAAACTGGAGGTATACTCTCCTAATTTTGAGTATACTTCAAGCATACTTATATAAACTTATTTTTGGTAAGGGATGGCTAACATTTCCTTATATGCTAATTCCCATATCAACCTCAGATTGCATGAAGATAATGTTCCTTTTGTTGTTTGACGCTTCAAACTGAAATGATTAGCATTAGTCCAATTATTAGCATTAGTCCAATTATTAGCATTAGTCCAATTTGTAGCCGTGAAAAACTAACATAGCACTCGGAACAAACAAAGGTAGGAGTCGGAGAAACCTACCAAACTAAAAGTGATAACAACGGTAAACAAACAGAAGTTGTCCACATGACCATTGGCCTCCTATCGCCAACTACCATAACACCCGTAAGTACTTGGACAAAAGGCATATGACGGCCAGCCAGTTGGCAGCTTGCTAGCGTGAGAAGCTAACTAGCAGTCTACATCTTGATTCTGTGCTAATTATTGTCAAAAATCTCAGACGGACAGACTCGAATGCACCACACCAGTCACACAAGATAAAAACTGTCCTAATGTTCACCAAAAGCCACCCGAGAGTCCTATCAAGCTAAAGAAAATGAAACAAAACCAGAAACACTGCCACACAGTAATGTTATGTTTTCAACTAGCATGGCACAGAAATACTCTGCTAGGAACCTTTCCGGAGAGTTGATCCTTTGATGCCGGCTGAAATGAGGTCTAGTGAGTGTTTTTACCATTTTCATACCCTCATCAGCATACAGTCATACATGGGCGAGCGAGAACGTGTGCGTTTTCCACATATGCTATGCATAATTCCGAGTGAATGTATCATGTATCTTTTCTAGTGTAAATGAGTTTCTGCCAAGCTGACTGGTTTGTGAAATCAATTTGTCTCGTCTCTCAGCCGGCTGCTGATTGTAGACGCTAATGAGAGGCTGTCGATGTCGGCATCGCCCCGTGTTTTCATTCAAATCAACAAATTAAGATTCATGGCAGCGTATCATTGGAGCCTTTTGCTCTGCCACTTCCTGCGAGTGGCTTTTAAAAATCAACTTGCGCTCCTGAAGTGAAATAGGCATTCGATTTATAATCAGCTATGCTTACATAGGGTTGTTGCATTTTTTACGTTTGGAACAGAAAAAAAGGATGTCACATATGTTTAGGGTCAGGCAGCAGAGGTTAGGGGTTTGAATCTGGCCCGCCACCCTTTTTGTGTGTTTACATGTATTCCCTGCACTTGCGTGTGTTTTCGCTTTCTCTTGCGGTTGCCAATCACTGGCAGAGTGGGAGGAAAAACCTGCACAAGCACAAGGGACAACATGTAAAAACCACACAGAAAAGTCAGAGCCAAGATTCTCTGTAACTAGTCCCAATACAAATGATGCAATTTTTGGTGTGTTCCAACATCCTTTGCTGCTGTCAGGAACCCCCAAGTTTCCGCTCACCTCTGATGCTTTCAATATTTTATTTTGTTTGATCTTTTTACCAGAATGGCAACATCGAGAACCCTTACTGCAACGGCATGGAGGGGATTCTGGACGCGTACCATCAAAGCCTTAAGACGGTGCAGCTGTATGGACCCACCAACTTTGCTCCTGTTGTCAATCATGTTGCAAGGTAACAGCGATCGTTCATATCACTCATTTATACCTTCATTCAAAGCCATCTTCAACAGACAGAGAGACACACTTTAACTCCCCAGTTACGTTTGGTACAATAGGTCAATGGGACTTAACAAAACCATCATTTTGGTGAATATGGGCAAACCCAGGAATAAAATCCATGTAACAATGTGATTTTCTGCCCCCATTTTAGTTCATTGTGTCTGTGCCGACACAATATTTAATGCATCTTAGTGAGGTTTTTACTATATCAAACTTCCAGTGACTAGCACCTGCTCCCCACTCACACCTTCTTGTAACACTAACGAGTTATATAACACCATGGTTAATTGGAGCAGGTTTGAGAATGTTCACTTAGGGCTGTACTCATTTTTGTTGCCAGTGGTTCGGCTGTGTGTTGTTAATTTGAGGAGACAATAATTCCACTATTCCACAAGCTCCACTAATTATTTTACACAGTAGCAAAGTGTTATTTCTTCAGTGTTCACCTTTGTCAGATCCTATATACGAAAAAAGAACACGGTTGCCCTAATTGTGTGAATGCTGGAAGCAACGTATTCCACCAATATCATTCCATATTGTTCAAAATCATTCAATACCATTCCACATCATTCCATATTTTTCAGTATCATGCCATACCATTCCACATTTTTAAATACAATGTTGCACATTTTTCACCAATATCATACCACATGATTCTATATTTTTAGTATCATTCCATATCATTAAATTTTTTAATAAAATACTGAATAATCTTCACCAATATCATTTCATATCGTCCATATTTTTCAAAATCATTCAATACCATTCCACATTATTCAAAATTTTTCAGTATCATTCCATATCATTCCACATTTTTAAATAAAAATATCACCGATATCATTCCATATTTTTCATTATCATTCCATATCATTTAGTATCATTCTGTAGCATTCTATATCTTTCAGTTGCATTCTATATCTTTCAGTTACATTCCATATAATTCAATTATTCTGTATTGTTTGCCAACATATTGTACATTCTTCACCAATATCATTCCACATCTTCCATTATTCAATATCATTCTAATGTTCCCATGTTTTATTCAATAGTTCGGCATTCACATGCACTTTCTCCAGAATTTGCATTTGCTGGTTTACATTTCATTTAATTTTTGACATTTTCCCTTTAGTTTTAAAGTTTAAAGCTCCATTTTACACGCAACAAAGCTGGAGGCTTCACACACGCACGATAAATGAGCTTTTAATGCAATGGAGCACACCACATGCTTGATTCACCTCTAACAAGCTTTGCAAATGAGGAAATTATCATGCAAGGAATTTTCTGGCCATGCTACATATTGAGATGGAAGATGATTGACTGTGCTATAAGCATGCCTTATTAATGTAAAATGTGGCACCATTATGCAGTGTCATAACATGGTTTAATTTAAAAATGCACTTTTGCCGTATATAAAGTCATCAAATTCAAATAAATGTTGAATGTGTGAATGAAAATATTATGAGACACTTTCCATTATTGCTATATGTGATCGACATAAGTAATGATGCGGGGGGGGAATGGTTCTTTTTTAGAACATCTGGTGTATCGTCTCCCTAGCAACAGATCACACGGTTAACATGTTACAAAGAACCATAATTGTATCAAATGTAAAAGCGACTCATACAGCAAAACATTTACATCTAAAATGAGGATATAATTTATAAATCAGTGCATTAAATAAGTAAAGGCTTGAACGTGCAAAATGAAGCATATTTCAATTCGGGAAATGTGTCGCAAAACATTTCAAATAAATGAATTAACTTTTTCCCTATATATTGATCATGTATTGTGATATAATCAGCATTTTTAGCAAAATATTTCATAAAGTTTTTTTCCCAATATATCAGTTATTGTATAAATGCTGATCAACTTCAATCCATTATATAATTGGAAAGTTGAATTCGTTAGCAAAATGTATACAAGTTTCTTCCCAATATATTGGTTATTGCTAGTATTGTTGTATTATTTTGTCATTGTAGGACACATTTTGTAAATAATTTATACAGTTTTTATAAATGACCTCATAAATGCTGTTTCGTGGCATCACCAAGGATGTGGTGGCAATTTGGAATTCCTGTCGTTTCTCAATTTGTGAACGCATCTCAAGGCACAATGCTGGCATTGGGCTGAAACCTTCTATGGCTAAATTTGGTTAATGTCATATTTTCTCACAAAAAGATACCATTGGTGAGTGCCCACGTGGGTCTGTCATTTTTATGAACTATTGACCATTCTTAAGCGTTGAACATGGCTTGCTCGCTTTGATGGTGCCATAATAGATGCAACATTTGTTTTTCCTGTAAAGTGATGTTTCTTAGACACAGAAAGATCCTATCAACGGTATGTACCTGTGGCTAAAAGGCGAAGCGTTGAGAGTCTCTGTCACAGAAATATGTACGCAAACTTTTGCAACAAAAAATGTGGTTTCGGATACAAAGCCGATTTAGATTTAGTCTTAAACTCTTGGAACTGTGAGCAGATGCGCTAACCACTTGACTACCGTGCTACCCCAGGACCACCAATGCCACTTCATTGTTATCTCTCTTGCTGCTGAACGCGTGTGCGTCCATTCAAATATGCTGACCCACACTTGGATCTCCCCCTTGTTTGTTTTGTCCCGCTGTCCATCCTCAAATGTTTTCAGGAAATGAAAATGTAAAATACTGCAGCGCTTGCATAAACAGTTGAGTCAATTATTCATAAGGCAGCCAGCACGAGGCCATGAAAGTAGGCCACACTTACAGTGCGCCGTCTCCGTTGGCTTTGCTAAAAGTGTCTGGAAAGACCTCGGAGACACGGAGCGCTACAGCATATTTCACTTATTTACATTCTATATTAGGCTTGTATGGCATGGGGAAAGTAATTGATGTGTGACGAGGAATGTTTTATTCATTATGTTTTGTGTGTCATCTTACATTTGTGCAGGTGCATGAACATATTGGAAACCTTTTTGGTCCACTTTCAAAACAAAACTTGACATCATTTCCATTTGGAATCATTCATCCCAGAGCTGTGCAGGTTTTAAAAATGAAAGCTAACCTTATTAAACATTTCTTAACAATAATATGTTATATGTTACCTCACTAGTCCGAACATGACATTCTTATTAATATTAAATTAGTGGAATCAGAGTTATGAAGCAAAATCCAGCCATTTTTACCCATACCAGACGGCCATTTTGCCACTTGCTGTCGACTGAAAATGAAATCACAGTTGCTCAGGGCTCAGGCAACGACCAATCACAGCTCACTTGTTTTCTCAAGCTGAGCTTTGATTGGTTGTTACCTGAGACCTGAGCAACATTGATGTCATGTTTGGTCGACAGCAAATGGCAAAATGGCCGCACCCTGAGATGAATTAAAACGTCTGGACTTTGATGCTTAACTCATATTCCACTAATGCAATATTAATCAGAATGCCGTATTTACACCAGTGGGGCTGCATAAAACATATTATTGTAAAAAAAATGTGTGGGGGGGTGACTTCCCCTTTAACATTATTGCCATACATGGCAGAACAGTGTGCTAGCGGTTAGCATAGCTACCAATATGTGCTCGTCGAAGCGCTATAGAAGATTTCAAGTTTTCAGTGTTCCGCTCTTCTGATGTTGGTGGGTCTCTCCCTCAGGTACGCGGCAGCGGTGCAGGACGGCTCGCAATATTTTGTGCTACTCATCATCACCGACGGCGTGATTTCCGACATGTCTCAAACCAAGGAGGCCATCGTCAACGTAAGTGCGCCCGCGAGCTTTCTTTGACTTTTCAGGGTTTTGCCGTCCACTCGCAGCAGATTGGAACTCTGTTCCGTGTTTCCTGCTCCACTTTCTGTTGCTTGTCTTGTATGTTCCCTTTTATCGAGACCACCAGAGAGCCCAACGTGTCAATCAGACTTTAATAGATTCATATACACTAATAAAAGGGAATTTATTTGAAAAGATGGCACCCAATTAAGAGTGCTAGTGATTGTAGTAGGCGGAATTGGCATCACTTGCTTCCAATTATTTGAAAGTCACGATTGTCCCCAAAAGATAAACAGTATCCACTCTGACTGGCCATTTCTCATATTTTTCATGTTCCAGTAGCACTTTATGACAAATGTTCTATGTTTAAAAGTTCTATCCATCCTCTGTCCCTAATTTAACATTCATTCATAACAGGTCTTACTTGTAAACACACTGAGTGACATTGAAATAATTAGAAGTGCTGCTACAATGACTGATGTCTCTTTCGTCCAGTGATGCGTTAACACGGACTAAAAAAGCGAGGTGATGACAGCATGTCTGAAGCCCAATCCAAAAATACGAGATCATCAAATGAATTGTTTGTGTGGGTAAGATTATACCTGCCTTAATAAAAGGGACATACAAATAGTCAACATTCCCCGCGATCGGGAGCGAGGGGTCAGATATCACGTCGCATGCGGCTGGCCTCCCGTAGACCCCCAGCAGACTGGGTTTAAAGGGAATTTGCGACTGTTAATCAAACCATTGGAACAGCCACACCTTCCTTTTAAGATCTTGTCTGCTGCTCTGCTCAACGTCTCTGAACGTCATGCTGCTTCACCTGGAACTCAACCTTCCTGCTTCCTCGTTGTGTGTGCGTGCGCCTGCGAGTGTGTGTTCCTATGACAAGGCATTTCTGATGCTAATTTAGCGCTGAGATATTGATTCAGATCCGACTAATATATTCACATATCTAGGAAGGCAGCCTGCAGGGTTTCACGCTATCTTTGATGTTTTTCTAAATTTAACATTGCAGATGATAAGATGTCTTTTGGACCCTATGGGCGTGTTTGCATGTAGAAATTAATTTAAACCCAAATGGACCCGGATTGCAAATGACAAAAACAGCTATGAGAAAAAAAACTGTATTGCGGATTTTGATACCAGTGGTCAGTTGTGTGTTTTCAAAATCAAATGTAACCCTCGAGCACAAAATGTCCCCACCCTGGTTTTCCAGCTACTGAAAAAGCATAGGCCAAGTCAGAAATGCCACAGGCTGAATATTTCATCTCTGTTCGCTTTCGAAGCATCTTCTCTATCTATCTACGTACGTAAATGCCTCATAGAAAGAAGATACGTCAGTCCAAGGCCAAGCGCTATAAATGCAAACGTAAAAGGTTGAGGATCAATAAGGATGGAGGAGATGGAGGGTGGATAACACCCTGGACTTTAACCACCCACCATTAACAAGCAGCCCCCCCACCAACCGCTCCCACCCGCCTCAGCCCCCCTCGGAAAGGAAGCCTGACCTACTTTTATCGCTGTAAATGTCTTTCTACTACAAGCATACATCATTCATTTACAGGACACAACAGGTTAGATGGAATTCATGAAGATCGTGTGCAAAGGAATTTAAACTTAAAAAAATTTCAATTAAGGGTGTCGAAATTAATGTGTTAATAGTGTATTGACTTAAAGGTTCCTTTTATGCCAAATACATTTAAAAAAAATCTGTCTGAGCCGCAAAAACATTTGAACATTGTGATAAATGAAACAGTATGTTAGTCTAACTTACTGAGGGCCCAAGAGCTAATGAGAGTTGCACCATGACAGGAAAATATGCAACATCCAATAGTTTGAGATTCATTTTCTTCTACCTTTCGTCTTCCGTTTGGATTTTGTTCTTTGGTCTTTTTTTGAGTACTTTTTTATAAATTTTTAGACTTTTCTGCCATTCTGTCAAATTTCCGACATTTTTTGGCAATTTTACGGACATATTGTAATTTTCTGCATCTCTCCTTCCTAGTACATTTTTTTCTGCCTTTATTGCTATCAATTTTAAATTACATTTTACCTATTATAACGTAATTTTGGGGATTTCCTCTTTTGTTTTTCAGCATTTTATAGCTACTTTTCACATTTTCATATTTTCTTTTCTGCCTTTTTTTATTAAATTCTCTGACATTTTTGGCAATTTCATATATGTTTTATGATAATAATGTATATATTTTTGGGAACTAGGGTCAAGTTTTAATTTACAATTTCAAACAAATGTGCACACATCCAAATGGGATGCTTCATGTTAAAAATTAAGCAGCCCTTAATATGAAAAGAAAAATGGACTGTGCTGTCACCAATGTCCAACATGAAACGCCAATGCAATCTAGTAGCAGAAAAACAACCTTTTTGTACAGTACAGTGTTTCTTTTTCATTTTAACTTCAAATAACTTTGTGAATTACTATTAAATTACTGCAAAATAAAAGATACAACCATATTTGTATTAGGTTAAAAAAAATTACGTATGAAAAACTTGAAAAAAATATGTATATTTAACAGATATAAAATGTGTGATTAATTATATTATTAATTAAAGTCATGTGATTAATTATGGGTTGTTTTTTTTTTATAATCGACTGACCGCCCTAATTTCATTGAATCATTTACTTCACCATATCATTTTTAGTTGATGCTAAATATACATTTTGATCATCTCACACTGAATAATATTGTGGGAGGATACGTGGGGCACATAAACAAACAATGGATTGGTTACCTGTGTTGGGCAAATCTTATTTTATTTTTTTAATGGTTCATCGTTGCAGTCCCAAAAAAGTAATTGAATTACTAATGGCATTAGTCCTTCATCAACGTAATTATTGCGTTACTTCTTTGAAAACTTTGATATATTTAAAATAATTTGGATTTTTGAATTGGTTTCACGGGCTACCTGTATAGAGTAGAACAGCATAGACAGGTATTTTATTGAATTTATTTATTTATGTAAGTGACTGCATATTTCTGTCCTGAAAACGGCAGACTTAAAAGTAGTACGAGTCTTTCAGTATTTAGATTAGCAAAAGTCTTGTACAGTATGTCCAAATATGGTCCATTGTATATTTTGCCACAAATAAATACAATTGGTCTGTTGCCACGCCATCTGTTATTTTTCCCCACTATTAACCTATCCGATGTGTTGAAAATCGCTTGAGAACAAATCTTTAAACTCTCTTGGACACTAACTATCTATATGAAGTATCATAAAACTCCGCCTCGTCCTCACTTTACGAGTCGGGCAGCATTATGGCACCTCATGATAATTGAAAGTCTGAATGCTTTTTAGACAATACCAACGAGTGAAAATTGTTAGGTGAGATACGCTTGAGTAAGGCTCTTTGGTTCAAAAATGGACAGTTGTAATGCTTCAGTGCAGAAAGAAACACGTCCGCCACAAAGGTAAGTGCGTATACTGTAGATTAATTTCCATCTATTTCACTGCTTTGCTCGTCGTTTTATTTATGACATCACTCATTGAGGGCCGGAGTCCTGCAGGTTTTGCATGTTGCCCTTCTCCAACACAGCTGATATATGATCAGCTTATCAGCAAGCTCTGCATAAGCCTGATAACGACCTGTTGATTGGAATCAGCTTGTGTTGGAAGTGAGAAACCTCCGAAACCTGCAGGACTGCGGCCCTCGAGGACCGAGATTGCTCTAAGACCTTTGAAAAAGAGTTTTGGAAGATGACGTAACAACAACGAAGTTTTTACAGAATGTTTTGTCTGCACCACCACAGGATAAATAATACTGTACATTATTTTACATACACTTTTATTCTTTCCCTCATCTATAAATGAGCCTTGCACATCTGTCCATTTTTTTTTTTTTTTTATCAAACGTGGCCCTTGAGCGTAAAAGTCTGCTAAGCCTTGTGCTCAAGCGAGGACTTCTGGCACTTTACTACAATAATTACATATTTACAATGTTTTAACTTAATTGAGTCTCTTAATTTATGTTTAAAAATCCACATAATGGAAATATGCACAGTTAATGGTGGTTGTAAAGCCTCCACTTTCGGGCCCCTATCACTCAATAATGTATTTTCTTTCAAGCCCCTGGACACTTCAGCCTAACTGCGCTATAATGCGTTCTGAAACGAAGCCAAGAAACCTTTAAGATCTCATCTATCATTCATGTTTCTCTCCTTTCTGTGTGTCTATTATTGTTTGTAACTGTTCCTTCTCTCGGGAGCTGTTGACAGGCGTGGCAGGAGTGCATGATGGGATATGTTGCAGTACTCTAAGGGCCTGATTCGCAAGATTCCGAATAGTGTCAGACAGACCATATAACACTACTCATATACTCTTTGTCCTGTGCACAAAGCTACTGATGAACTCAGAGAGTAGTAAAGTAGTCAAGACTTTATGAATCCCACATTCTCGGCAGGACACGCCCTGCTGTGATATGATTGGCTGCTGAAAATAGGCAAGGACTGCCTAGAACTCCAGTGGGATTCAAAATAATGCCTCAATGAAACATACTGTGTGTCCATCTTCCTGTTTAATGTCTTAAACATAATAGTAAAATATCCAAGGTTGGTTTCCACTAAGGCAGCACGGTGGCTGACTGGTTAGCACATCCGCCTCCCAGTGCTGAGGACGTGAGATCGAGTCCGGGCTTCGGCCTTCCTGGGTGGAGTTTGCATGTTCTCCCCGTGCTTGCGTGGGATTTCACCGGGTACTCCGGTTTCCTCCCACATTCCAAAGACATGCATGGCAGGTTAATTGAACACTCCAAATTGTCCATAGGTGTGATTGTGAGTATGGTTGTTTGTCTCTGTGTGCCCTGTGATTGGCTGGCAACCAGTTCAGGGTGTACCCTGCCTACTGCCCGAAGCCAGCTGGGATAGGCTCCAGCACCCCCGCGACCCTTGTGAGGAAAAGCGGTCAAGAAAATGGATGGATGGATGGATGGTTTCCACTAACACTTCCAATTCCATCACTTCAAACGTCCATGTTTTACGAACCATTGTGATAGAATCAACAATTTGACACCCCGATTTAGGACCTTTACTGTGCGACTGACTGCTTTTGTCACTCACCACAGGCGGCCAAACTACCCATGTCCATCATCATTGTTGGAGTCGGACAAGCTGAGTTTGACGGTGAGTCAGCCAATCAGTGATCAGTGACGCTCACCATCCCCTAACATGTTCGATTAGGCCTCATTGGCACATATAATTAGGTGGCCTAGCTCAAGCCTTACTCATCTACCCAATTATGTGTGCCAAAGAGGCCTAATCCAGTCACCAAGTCATAATGGTAATAGTAATCATATCGTACCAATAGTAATATAGGGAGAAAATCAGCTGCCATAGTGTCACAATGTCAAAATGAAATCACTGGAGAAGAAACAGAATCAGCGTATACATATTCACCAGCACGCACCATTACAAGAGGGATAATTAGTTGAAATGGTTACCTCATTTATTGCACGAGAGGCAAAAAACAATTTAAAACAGCTGGCAGTTTGGATGCGGCGTAAATAAATTAAGAGTGAAATGAAGATCTCTGTGACATTATCATCTTTGAAAAAGCCAAATATTTGTATCGGATGTCATTAGGTAGTGATTTGCTCAGTACGTGTAATTAGCTACAGGTGCTCACTGATGTTCTTGTTTTTGCAGCCATGGTGGAGTTGGATGGAGATGACATCCGGATCTCCTCACGTGGAAAATTGGCTGAGAGAGACATTGTACAGGTGGAAATTAGTCATTTTTTTGCAACATTATGTTTATGGTTTTCAAAACTGATTCGTTATTTGTCTGTATGTGCTGTAATATTGGCTGAAAAACCAGTCCAGGGTTTACCCAGCCTGTCTTAATGATTCTTTGTAAATAGAGTATTTATTGGTCCTTTTAAACAAACAAACAAAAATTTGTTTTTAATCAACTTCCACATATGACTTTTCATGTGTGTCATATTTGATACATCCTGTCACAATGCTTTAAATTTGTACAATTACAACGGTCAAAAATATAATAATATATAATAATAATAATAAACATATCAAACATATTAGTATTTCCAAAAATCAGAAAGAACATTCCCCACTACTAGTAAGTACAGGTGTCTCTCCTTTCTCAATTGGGGCGATCTTGCAAGGTTGCTTTAAAAGTCATCAGCTGGGTGATACTGCCCTCTAATGGATTATCTGTGCAATGCATGTGTTAGATCATATATGTCAGGGTTTTAATGGGGGGGGGGGGATTATACTCATGAAATACAGGGCTCAAAATGTCTTGTATTTAACTCATTCACACCCAGCCATTTTCACTGAAGCAACCTCCTTCCCTCTCAGCTGTTTTATTGGATTTCAACTGATTTTGCAAGGCCCACAGAATATTATTGCTATAAAAACATGGAACCTACCAAAATAAATATTAGACTCTCTTATTTTCATCAGGAAAAAAATGATATTTCTATCTGTTTCCGTTCTTCAGCAATTAGCATTAGAATATAGCTAAGTTTCATCATTATTCACATATCTGTTTTAAACTGTAGGGAAAACAGCTTGTTTGCAACATGGCCTGGTTGATCTCTTATACTATACTGGCCGTTTTTGTAATAACTACCATTGATTCAACTGCTTCTAAGCATTCTGTATGCTCTAGCATTAAAATATATATATATATATATATATCCATCCATCCATCCATTTTCTTGGCCGCTTTTCCTCACTAGGGTCGCGGGGGTGCTGGAGCCTATCCCAGCTGGCTTCGGGCAGTAGGCGGGGTACACCCTGAACTGGTTGCCAGCCAATCGCAGGGCACACAGAGACGAACAACCACACTCACATTCACACCTAGGGACAATTTGGAGTGTTCAATTAACCTGCCATGCATGTTTTTGGAATGTGGGAGGAAACCGGAGTACCCGGTGAAAACCCACGCAAGCACGGGGAGAACATGCAAACTCCACCCAGGAAGGCCGAAGCCCGGACTCGATCTCACGTCCTCTGCACTGGGAGGCGGACGTGCTAACCAGTCAGCCACCGTGCTGCCCTATATATATATATATATACATATACATATTTGGGACACTTTAATTAATAAGATACATTTGGCTTTATAGGGTTAAGTAACTAACCGTAATGAGGACCAGCGCCATAGAAAATGGATGGCTGCATATTTGGATATTGTAAAAAAGCAAATGGAGGGTCCCCCGGTAATTTGTTGTTCTCCTGACTATTTGTTTTCTCTCCTCCGCTACCAGTTCGTCCCATTCAGAGACTACATGGACCGCACGGGCAACCACGTCCTGAGCATGGCCCGGCTGGCCAAGGACGTCCTGGCCGAGATCCCCGACCAGCTCATCTCTTACATGAAGAGCAGAGCCATCAAACCCAACCACGTCTCGCCGCCGCCGTATTCGCCCGGCGATCGCTCCCAAAGCAACGCCGTGTGAAGCCACTCACTCGATTTCCTTGGAAAGGGAACGGCCTACTAATTAGGAGTGAAAGCAAGGAGAGATGACGAGACTCCTTTGTGGAACAGCTTGAGATTTGGAGGAGCTCAACACGGAGCTTTTATTGTTTGCTGTCCAAGTGGAGAATGATGTCACGGAGAAAACAGGGCAAGTTTGGGCGTAAGTATATTATTAGAATGTGCCATCTTGTATCATGTTTGTGATACCTTTTGCAATGGATGTGTCTAGAAAAAATAGGATGTGTTCTGGTTTATTGCATTTATTGTTTTGGGGTGGGCTTTTAGACAGTAGGGGTTAAAGTCATATTTTCCCGTAGGTTTCCATCCTATATTTTATGGCTTGTCTTATTGTAATATTGATCAAATTCCCCCAAAATAGCCATTTCTATTTTGATAAGGACTGTACTAAATATATATTTAGAAAAGCATGTGATGAAAAAAAATATATTCTACGTTGTATGGATTGTTTTGGGGCATTTTTGAGTGCAAGTTGCTGTAAACTGTTGCCATATTAATATTATTTCACTTGTTTCTAATATTTCTAATATCAAAGCATTGCACTAATTACTACCCAAGGCAAAAGCACAAAGGTCATAATGTTAATAATAAGCTAAATGTTCCTGTTGACCAAAAGGATGATTTCACCATTCTTTGCATCGTTGTATTGCTCATACAAAAGCAAATATGAATGTTACTTCAATGTTATTTTGCTAAGCCACACCCCCGAAGTGCAGGCTAGCAAGGGACAGTCCAAAGGTTTCCGGTCCATTCACGCGAGGACATTCGACTGTCCATCATTTTTACTCCAAACCAACATTGAAAGAGTGACGCCAGTCCCACAGTGGAAATGGATTTTACAATACAAAAAGAATAACATTATTACTTTTCCACGTATCATGGTTATTATTCCGCCACATTCAGCAGTTCAACACAAATTACATGAGTTACTCCTCAAATAGTGATGAGTACAGTGGTACCTCGGCCAGCACGAGAAGCTGACATAACAGCGTCTGTGAATTTCCAAGCCTCCAGGTCATGGTAATTGTCAAAAATTGTATCAAGAACAAAATCCCAAGGACAAAATTCCAACCTGCAAATTTGGTGTAGTGAGGAGTTGAGAGACCTCGACATCGGAGAGACCAAGTAACCCCTTACACAAAACACAAGAGCGGCCTCTTTCGATCCAGCTCATTTACATCTTAAAAAAGAAGGGGCATTCTTTTGAGGACAATAAATTCACGATAGTGAGGACAACTGGTTTGAACGAGGTGTCAAAATTTAAGCCACGACTTGTTGTCAGCTTAAGACAACGTCCTGACATCCCTCACACATGGGTCAAGTGGCTGCTAGTGAGCCATTTGCCGCCAGGCAGGTGAATGAGCAACAAAAAGCATGTGACCACCACCAGCGAACACACCCACCGGAAAAATAGGAGAACACTACCAAACAACCAATGAAATTGGTTGACTAATCAATTAAGCAGCCAACCAATTGACAAAATAACCAGCCAACTGATTGACTAACCACATAAACAATCAATTGACCAACCTACCAAAACAAACCAACCAATTTATTGACTATTCAACCAACGAACAATCAATCTACGAAACCAAAAATAACTAATGAGTGATTAACTAACTGACAATCTACCAATCAATTAACCTACCGAACCAACACTCAACGCCAACACTAATCAATTTATAATCCTATACTGATTAAGTAACCAATTTACCAAACCAACAACCAGCCAAGCAATTGATTAATAAACTAACCAAGCAACCAAACAACAAAGTAACTAATCATTTAACAACCAACTAATCAATTGACTTAAACAATCAATGAAGTAGTCAACTAACCAACCTACCAATTGATCAATCTACCATTCCAACCAACTGACTAATCAATTTACCAGCCAACCATTTGATTGATTAAATAACCAACCAAGCAATTTACTTATCAGTTAACTAACCAACTAACCAGTAACCAATCAATCAAGCAACCAACCAATGAATGAACTAATAAATTAACCAACTAATTGATTGACCTAATAACAGCCAATCAAAGTAATCAACTAACCAAACAATTGATAAATCTACCATCACAATAAAATCAACAAACAAATCAATTCATTAAATAACCAACCAAGCAATTTACTTATCAATTAACCAACCAACTAACCAACCAATCATTTGTCTAAACAACCAACCAATATATTGACCAAACAATTGACCAATCTACCAAACCAACCAATTCATTGAGTAACCTACCAGACCAATCAACTGATTAATGAATCACCCAATTGACTAACCCACCAAACCATGCAACTGATCCGCTGACTACAATTTAAAAACAGTTGGGTTAAAAATAACCCAGTTTGGGCCACAAGGGACCAATCCACTATTTCAGTCAATTTTACCCAACTTCCGGGTCATTTTGGAAAATGATGTTGTTTTGTATATTGACAACCCAGAAAGTTGGATCAAAGTGAGCTAAGTAGCGGGTCGGTCCATTTCCGTCTCAAATTTGGGATATTGTTGATCCAGCTGTTTTTTAGAGTGCAATCAATCAGCAAGTCAATGGATTAACCAACCAGCTCTCATGAGTCATGACCTGGGTTTAGTGGCCACTAACAAGCAGTTTGTCACCAGTTACTACGCAAAATGCTCCTTCACTAAGCACACCTGGCAACAACAACAACCCACAAGAATCCAGCTGGCGGCATTTTGCGGACTCGTCTGCATCCATACAGTACACCCACACTCAGCACTCCTTGTCAAACTTCCCAAGCAGATGGACTCGAACTCACCACAACGTCCACAAAACCTAGCATGTGACGGTCCCATCAAGCCAATGGCGGAGTCTTTTCAAACACTTTGTGTCATTGGTGGGAGCAGGGTACCGCTGTATTTCACAAATTTGCTTTCACGACATGATTCTATTCAATCTCTCTCAGTCACTTGATCCAAATGTGCCTAAAAATATGGAAACATATCCAAATTCATTTAGCCAGGTCACGTGTTGTTGTGCTACATAAAAACTGCGGCTGAGGATCAAACAGTTGAGCAATGCAGACGTCTCATACACATTTGTAGACTTTTGATACTTCCTGCTCATCACTTATACGATGAATATTAATCAACAGTTTGGCTGCGCCTTGTCAAGAACCTGTTTACAATTCAACTGTGGCTGTTGCTAAAGTTAGCAATTGTTGCTTTTGGTGACAAAATAACAAGATCATTGACAGAAATGTGATAGTTTCATTGTTGTAACATTTTTTGAGGCAATTTCATTCTGCTGCTGCCCTAAGGAACACTTCACTTCTGTTCATTCATTGGATAATGGATGTGATATGATTGGTCGTTTGTTATAATCCGGTTGTGAAATGAGGACACGCCTAATTGGGACCAGAATACCTCCACAAAAAGCCATTCAAGAAGCTCACACTTTAACCCTCCTGTTATGTTGCTGGACAAATTAAACCATTTGAAAGAAAAATATTTATTATTTTTCATATGAAATGTTTTCAACATACTTGAGGTAATAAGGATGAACCCTGTGGGTTGACCGATATTTCTACATAAATTGCTTATGAGTGTGCTCCCATCGAAGTCACAATACTACCACACACTCAGTATGTTCTCGTTTATCGACCACACCTTGTAAACGGTCGTAACGCAGGGTGAGAAGGTGAACTGAATAGAATTTAGAAATTCCGGTTCAATAATCTGCCAGATTTCTAAATTATTCTCTTATCATTTGTCATTGCATAAGGGGATTAAATAATATAATTAAGACAAATCAATAAGTGTATCCCAAGATTTTTTCACATTGCATCAAGTGAATGCTGTGGCCCACCTTGGCCACCTGGGGGCACTATAAGATAGACTGGCCTCAACTCCTCTCTCAGCTCATTTGTACGGCACTAATAATAGCCGTTCGATCCATAGGATAAAGAATATATGACTGTGAGCGTAGAGTTGGGATGAGGATTCAGTTATTCAATTATCAATTACTCCTAATAATGTACTTTCAAATATGTGAACACTGATCCTATGACTTTTACAAGAGCTAATTGGAGACAGTCAACCTTATTAGATTGGAGGGGTTGGTTAAAGCTGCACTGCCATAGATAAGACACGTATCAGTTTTTATTTGTGTATTCTCAAGAGATATTACCCGATGTGAACCATGCCTGGCACAAAAGCCCTCTAAGAAGATGGACCATTAAGAATTGTCAACTTGCATTAAGTCGAAATTGGAATCAAAAGTATCTCTAAAAGCTTTGATGTTCATCAGCCTGTGGTTAGACCAAAGTCCAAGCCCTCGGGGTTCACATATTTTATTCCAATCTGCAATGTGAACATTTATATTACGTACCATAAAAGTAGGAAAACATAATTGTTTGCACGGTATTTAAACTGCGTGACGTAAGTGAAGATTTTATGAGCAATTTATGAAGAAATCTAGATCATTCCAAATGCTTCGCATATTTTTTCTTGCAATGAAAATTTGTCTTCTGCTTCATTCACTGCCTCACCGTTATTTATCCACTACTAACTCAAACATGCAACTATTGTTGTTTATGTTGCCATAGAGACTGTAATGAGCGATTTGACACTTATGCAACTACAAAGCATTAAATGAAGGAATATATTTTCATTGTATGTCTGAAGATGTCGGTCCTTCATCGTCTCTTCTTCTTCCAAGCTGTCATTGTGTACATAAGGCCCACATTTGGAATATCCTGTGCCAAAAATCATTTGGCAATTCTCGAACCTTGTGCATGCGAGTGTGTCAGCAAAGTTGGCAAGTTAGCCTTCATTTGAGCCGATGAGCGTGTCGGCCATATTGCTTTTGGAGAGAAGTAGCCGGATGGAGCATGTCGCATCTCTGCTCTGTTCACCTTTCACACGCATACCGTACGATGGTGGTTCTTGAATGTTTGAAAGCAAGTACTACTTTCATAAAAACACTTCCTATGCAAAGAGTTAAATCAAAATCATATAAAATGGTTGAAAACACTAAATGCAAATGTATTGAACCTTAAAATTAAATATAACTGAACAGTACTTAATAATTGTACTGTACTGGATTTAAAAAAAAAAAGAAAGATAACATGAACAGTTTGAAGTTGAAATGTAGTGATTGTTTTGGGTACCACTAGAGGGAGTCGGCGTATCACACACGACTGAACCACTGCCGTACTGTCCGGCTTCTCCGTACCACACACTCCTGTTTTTGATCCCGGCTGGTTGCCGTACCTCTCCAGGTCTCTTGACTTGCATGCTGATTAATTTCCAAACCAGGACTTGGACATGATTGTTGTCATGCTGTGGTTTGTGAAATGCTTTGTAATGGATTGCCTTAACCTCAGATTAAAGACAAATGTTGACTTTAACTTGGCTCTGTTTGTCCTCACTATGGCTAATGACAGATGGGACCACAACAAATGTCTCTGAAGGTCACTGGTGGAACCTCGGAGTTTGAACGTCTCGGAACTCGTACAATTCCGACTTCAACCAAAACATCAGAGTAAAAAATGCCTTGGAGTTTGAACTCATTTTCAGAGTTTCAACACCCAAGCAAAGCAAGCTAAGCCAACATACCTTGAAAACGGATGAAGCCGAGCGATGCCGAATGCTCACGTTGCGGTAGTTGGAGGATGCACTGCCCATTTCCAGTCAGTTCGTGAAGACTCCCGGAGGTGCTGCGTACAGTGCTACGAACCACAGTAGAATTAGGAAGATGATCGTGCAGTTGTAACTACTGCGACTACTTCTGTAAATACTGGCATGAGGACCCCCCTTAGCTGTTCAGCAACGTGCCTGACGTTAAACAACATATGCAAGGACCGCTTAGTAGTCTAACAATATGCCCATTGTAAAATGCACAAACTCAGCACTGAACTAAAGCTAGCATTAACGTAGCATTTATCATCCACTGATGCCATCACACCACAACAAAAAAGGTAAGGTATTTTTTATTGTTTAAATGTCCCCAAAAAAATGCTTGCTCCAATACAATAAAAAAAACATATTTATAAATTTCACAAAATAGTTTTTGTTTAAATAAATAATAATAAATAGGTGAATCTGCAGGTGCCAAACCGTGAGTATGTAGGGCTCCACAGTTTTACCTTTTTTTTTTTGTGAAAGAAAAAAAAATTGGGAACATTTTTAAATTCTTTCAGTAGTTGCACTAAATATTGATTGAATAGCAAGTATTTGTATTGGGGATAGTTTTATTTATTTATTATAACTTATAGATATTTTTTGCATTCAGGATGCATCCATTTTGGTAAGTGTGTGTGAAAATGTTTGATTTGGGGGGTATTGAAGAACCACCCCCCGCCCCCCTCCACTGCTCTATTGCCAACCAGATATTCTGTAGGGATATTTGTGTTGTGAAACACATTCTGAATACATTGTAATGAGATTTTCATTGCATCGTTGCATGTTTTATTTATATGTATATAAAGCCCCTCCGAGAGATGATGAGCATTACTTTTTTGCAGGAATGTCTCCCCCTGACAGTGTTGTTGCTGCCCCTAATGAAATGCACTGTGAACAAATCAAGGCGTCCACCTAGGAAGCGGGAGACTGCAGTGGGAGCCATAAATGAGTAGCTTTAGCTTTGCATTGAGCCAAAACCTCCCCTGACCACCCACTTTGTGTCCCTGAACAATAACAACCACCCAAAGAAAAACGGCAGCTAATAACATAGAATTAGACTCGCCATGTAGACAACATTTCACATGTACAATACAGAAAAACATTCAACTCAAAGGTAATTACATACATTGCTTTGGAATTCTGTCCAGCTAATATATATATGTACACTTTTTAGAAACATATAAAGGTGTGTATATGCATACTGTATAGAGTTGAAAGAAAAAGTATGTTGACCCTTGGGAAATGCTTTCATTTCAGCATAAATTGGTCATAAAATCCAATCTGATCCTCATTTTAGTCACAAAAAAGAATGATGTTTGATTAGATTTAGTTTCTGATCCATCTTACTAATTCAATACAGATACTTTTGTGCAGATACACCTAATGTGTGTGGTAATTCTAAAAAAATACAAACGCAAAAAGTATGCCAACTCAGATTCCTAAAGAATACATGACATCAGAGAGATTGATTTACCAGTATTAATTTGAGGTCAAACACGTGCAATTTTATAATACTGGCTGATTCAAATTCAAATTGCCAGTATATGTTTAATAAATAAAAGCCACAGTAATTGCACAAGCTTGTCAATACCTACATTTTAAAATATATTAAGGCATAGAAAATTACATGGTTTGTAAATATTGTAGCAAAAATGTTATTTTTCACCCTTCTTTTTCAAACCTCAATCATTAATTAGCGCTTGAATCACTGAAGCATCAAAAGTATTGATATTTTGAGTAGACAATCCATTTTAAAGCACAAACATCTGGTATTGCAAGTATTGATTGATATTTTATGTATTGATCGACACATCACTTACACAACAAAGCGTTTTCATAATCTAATACCATACAAACAATTACACTTTCATTTTGTTGTTGTTTTTTTAAGAAACATTATTCAAACATTCTTCGTACAAGCTGGGAAAAGGATGTGAACCCTACACAAATGACTTATCCAATAGTTAACCATGATGCGTTTTTTGGGGAGTTGTTTTGATTTTGTAGTTGCCAAAACACGTTCGACACATAAATACTGACTAAAGTATACCTAGCAGTCGCCACGTTGTCCTCTTGCGTCTCCTGAGGGTCTGTATGCGCAATGGAGACATTTTAATACTTCTTCTTCTGTTGCTTTGTCTCAATAAAAAAAACAGTAACGCCTGCTGATTGACTGATATGCGCATATTCACTCTGATTTTCTTTACCACACATGTAAGGTCACACTGCCCCCTGTTGGACAAAAATGTATGGAGCCACAACACTGACATTCTGTCATTGTAGAAAAAGCTGCATTGACATTGAAACAAGTATTGTCACTGTAAAAGGTTGTATTGAAAAATAAAATACAGACATTAAAAAAAATCATTTTTTTAAGCATATTTTTTTGTATGATGATGTAATGCCAATCTGCAGATTTTTTTTACACACTTTTTTTCGAGTGTTACAGGTTTTCAGTTTCAACTTTTTTTCAGTTTGAACTTATTAGCAGTGAGCGTTTTAACGTGCAGGGCGTGTTGAGGGCGGGGCTTTGAGCGTGAGAACGCCGTCCAGCTTTGCAGGAGAGGAGAGAGAAGAGAGCGCCCTCTGTTGGCTAAATGCAATATTCATAAGAACAAGTTCACCAGGAACTCCTAAACCGCCTGTAAGCCTCAAGGTTATATGCGGTTATATGTGGTTATATATTATGTTACTTGCCACAAGGTTGTATGTGGTTACATATGTTAATTGTGGCATTAAAAAAGGAAGCACAAAGAGACTATAGAACAACACTTTGCTGCTAACAACTCCAAGGAAATGTGGGACACCATGAGGAGGATCACCAACTTGAATCCTGCTCAAAAAGGTCTCAGCACCCTAAATGACCTCCAGAGGGCAAGGGTGTTGAATGACTTTTATTTAAGATTCGAAACCCAGGACTTCTCCTCTGAATGTGGGGAGGTCCTGGGGTCCATTTCAGTGAATGAGCAGGACTCAAGGCTGGTGATTCATCCCCATGATGTCCAATCTGCTTTTAGGTCTGTCTGCACAAAAAAGGCCTCAGGACCGGATGGATATCTGCCCTTCTGCTAAAATCCTGTGCAGAGCAGCTCACAGCGGCATGGCAGCCCATCTTCCAGAGATCTGTGGACTCACACTCCATTCCCAGTCTCTGGAAAAAATCAGTAATCACCCCGGTTCCTAAAAAACAATGTCCTGTGGTCAATAATGACTTCAGGCCTGTGGCTCTAACTTCCATTGACATGAAGTGTTTCGAGAGGCTGATGGTGACTCGGCTCAGGGGGCAGGTGGATGCACACTTAGACGCCCTTCAGTTTGCCTACAAGCGGGGTCGCGGCACTGACGATGCTATCAACAGCATCACACATCTGGTCAGCAAACATCTAGACGGCCCGAAAGCTTATGCATGTGTGTTGTTCGTTGACTTTAGCTCAGTGTTCAACACAATGCAGCCGCACCTGCTTTTGGGTAAACTGAAGGAGATGAATGTGAACCCGTACATCTCGATGTGGTATCACTCCTTCCTGACACAGCGCACACAGCAAGTCAGGGTCAACAGCTCCCTCTCGGAACCCAGATTGATAAGCACAGGCACCCAAAGGGCTGCGTCAGCTCCCCGGTCCTCTTCACGTTGTACACAAATGATTGTGTGACATCACACCCAGAGAACTTTATCATTAAGTTCTCTGATGACACAGCTATCGTCAGCTTGCTGCAGGCCGGCGGTAGCCCACTGGACTATTTCTCAGAAATAGAGAAATTTGTCCAGTGGTGTGACCGGAATCATCTTGTGCTCAATGTGGGGAAGACAGAGGAGGTGATATTTGATCCAAAAACTGTGGGTGACCACAGGCCAGTCGTCATTAAAGGAAATTAAATCAGCCAGGAGGGTTCATACAGGTATCTGGGGGTCCACATTGACAACACACTCAGCTGGAGGGTACACGTTGGAAGTCTCTGCTCCAAACTCCAACAGCGTCTCTATTTCCTACGCAGACTTCGGGTCTATGGAGTGGAGCAGAGGATCATGCTGTTGTTCTACCGGGCTGCATTGGAAAGTATCATCAGATACGGCATTGCGGCCTGGTACGGCAACCTGACTGTGCAGTCAAGGTCACAGATTGCCGGTCTGGTGCGGACTGCCGTGAAGATCATGGGGGTCAGGAATCATCCTTCCCTACAGATGCTTTATGAGCGGTCCGTCACCGGACTGGCACAGAAAATTGTTACTGACCCGACTCACATTCTGCATCATGAGTTCCAGCTACTGCCTTCCGGCAGGAGATTCAGGGCCCCCAGAACCAGGCTGAACCGCAACAAGAACTCATTCCTGCCGACATCCATCAAACTGCTTAACAACCGACATTAACTCAGTGCAATAAGATATATGGTGCAATGTTGTGTGTGGAATATTGGAATATATGCAGCCGTGCTGTACATTATAGGAGTGTGTGTGTATATGGGTGTGTGCAGTCCTCATGTATGTACTTCTCTACACATGTATACTTCTGTGAAGACTTCTGGGAAGTCTTCTACTTATTGCTGCACTTCTTATTTAACTTATTATTATTATTTAATTTGAATTGTATCTCTTTCTATTCTGTTGTTTTTTTCTTTACTGTAAATTGCAGCTGGACGGAGTCCAGGAAAAAGTTCCCCACGGGGAAAATAAAAGTATATCGTATCGTATCGTATCGTATCGTATTAAAACCACCATGTTTGAAATTACTTTGCGCATCATGTCATGCTAATTTAGATAACGTGCTAACGGTTTACTACAGAAACATTAACGCTGACACCACAAGGTTATATGTAGACAAAAAAACTGATTTACAGGCGGTTTAGGAGTTCCTGGTGAACTTGTATCCATGAGTATTGCCTTTAGCCAACAGAGGGCGCATTCTCCTCTCTCCTCTCTTGAAAAGCTGGAAGGCGTTCATGCGTTCAAAGCCACGCCCCCAACTCATCCCCGCCCCAACGTTAAAACACTGCCAATAAGTTGAAACTGAAAAAAAGAGAAGTGAAACTGAAAACCAGGGAGTTAAAACTGAAAACCTTTGACACTCGAAAAAAAAGTTGCTCTCCTCTCTCCTCTCTTGAAAAGCTGGAAGGCGTTCATGCGCTCAAAGCCACGCCCCCAACTCCATCCCGGCCCCAACGTTAAAACACTGCCAATAAATTGAAACTGAAAAAAGAGAAGTGAAACTGAAAACCAGGGAGTTAAAACTGAAAACCTTTGACACTCGAAAAAAAAGTGTACAAAAAATCTGAAGATCGGCATTGAAAAATACATCTTAATACCAAAAAAAATGCTTAAAGAAAATAGTGTTTTTTTTATGTCTGTATTTTATTTTTCAATACAACCTTTTACAATGCCAATACTTGTTTCAATGTCAATGCAGTTTTTTCCACAATTAAATTTTTTTTCAATATCAAATCTTATTGTCAGTGTTGTGGCTCCATAAAAAAATACAATTGAAGAAACAAAGGCAACACATTCATATTACTCACACACAAAGTACAAGACACGACATGAGGAGCAAAAAATAAATTGTGGCCCAAAAATACTTATTTGAGGCTCCATTATTCCAATTATTGATCACGAACTAGTAAAATGTATGCACAAAAAATACAAATTTGTGACTTTAATACCATTCTCACAAATAACTTAAGCAAATAGAGCAAACCTTTTTTAACATGCAATACACAGTTTGATCCTGAATTGAAAATGAGTCTAAATTGTCGATATCACTTAAACAAATATTTTAATTAAAATTAATAAAGATTAACCTGAAAAATGAGTGAATTCTCATTCATTGGTGATGTGAGTGCTATCACTAAACTCACACGACACACTCCCTCTCCCTCTATCCGACACGCGCCCACGTCACGCCTCTGTCCATGGTCCTGAAAACTGACTCCAACATGAGTTCAGTTCCCACAAGGCGGCCGCAGATGCAACAGATGCGCGACTGACTGACTGACTGACTGACGGGCGTTGGGGCACCCACCCACGATCTCACCCGAAGCCCACCCCTCACCGAGGATGGACCTGCTCCCGGCCAAGGAGGCGGCTCGCATCTACCACACCAACTACGTGAGGAACTCCCGGGCCATCGGCGTCCTTTGGGCCGTGTTCACCATGTGCTTCGTCATCATCACGGTGGTGGTGTTCATCCAGCCCTTCTGGATCGGCGACAGCGTCAACACGCCGCAGGCGGGCTACTTCGGCCTCTTCCACTACTGCATCGGCAACCCGCTCACCACGGAGCTCATCTGCAGGGGCAGCCTGCTGGACTTCAGCTCCATCCCGTCGCCGGCCTTCCGCACCGCCATGTTCTTCGTGGCCACGTCCATGCTGCTGGTGGTGGGCACCACGGTGTGTTTCGGCCTCTTCTTTTTTTGCAACGCCGGCAGCGTCTACAAGATCTGCGCCTGGATGCAACTAGCTTCCGGTAAGGCACAGAGTTATACTGAAAGAAAAGGGGAACAAAATTAGTTGGAGTCTTAGTTTGCTGTTAGGCTGCTCCGTCTCAACCTCCGTCATTTGGGGTAAAATGGGGGAAAATAACTCATTCACTGCCATTGACAGCAATAGACGTTGAAAATTAATGTTAACTATTTCTATTAGTTTAACATTTTTTTCCCCATTTTTGTTAACAAGAGTGTGAAAAACAATTTTTAAAAAATTGTACATTTAGAACAGATATAAAAAAAAAAATTAACTACTGAAGTCATGCGAATATTTACAATTACAAATTGTAATTGCCTGCTGCCCCTAATTTTTAATCTTAAAAAAAGATATATATATTTTTTAAATATTTTTTTTTAAAGAAAAGATTATTAAAAAATAGGGGTGTCAGGCGATTACAATTTTTAATCGTAATTAATCGCATGACTTCACTAGTTAACTCACGATTAATCACAAATTTTAAATGCCATTGACAGCAATAGATGTTGAAAATTAATGTTAACTATTTCTATTATCTTAAAAAAAATCCCCCATTTTTTGTTAACAAGAGTATGAAAGCCAATCAAAAAAAATTGTACATTTAGAACAGATATAAAATTTGTTATTAATCATGAGTTAACTAGTGAAGTCATGCAAATATTTACAATTACAAATTGTAATTGCCTGCTGCCCCTAATTTTTAATCTTAAAAAAAGATATATATATTATTTTTTAAATATCTTTTTTAAAGAAAAGATTGTTAAAAAATAGGGGCGTCAGGCGATTATAATTTTTAATCGTAATTAATCGCATGACTTCACTAGTTAACTCACGATTAATCACAAATTTTAAATGCCATTGACAGCAATAGACGTTGAAAATAATGTTAACTATTTCTATTAGCTTAAAAAAATTTCCCCCATTTTTTGTTAACAAGAGTATGAAAGCCAATCAAAAAAATGTGTACATTTAGAACAGATATAAAATGTGTTATTAATCGTGAGTTAACTAGTGAAGTCATGCAAATATTTACAATTAAAAATTGTAATTGCCTGCTGCCCCTAATTTTTAATCTTAAATATATATATAAATATATATTATTTTATTTTAATTTTTTTAAGAAATGATTATTAAAAATAGGGGCGTCAGGCGATTACAATTTTTAATTGTAATTAATCGCATGAATAATCACAAATTTAAATCTGTTCTAATATAATAAAAAAAAATCTAGGTTTTCATACTCTTGTTACCAAAAGTGGGAAAAAAATGTTGAACTAATAGAAATAGTTCAAATGAATTTTTGACGTCTATAGCCGTCAATGCCAGTGAATGAGATAATTCAATAAGAAAGTGGCCCACTGGGCTTCTGCCCTGTACGCCTGATAGCCAGTCCAGCCCTGTATATAAAAGATTGATGATCACCAGCCAACCAAAGGACACGTCTGACACAAGTACATCATTTCCATTGATAACACACCTGACCATGTACAGAGTATTTGTATAACAACCACCAATATCAGCACATACTATTAGAAATAATTCTGGGTTCTTTTTGTGGTGTTCTAACAACAAGCCTCTGAAGTGATGATGTTTTCTGACACAATCGTCGAGTTTTTGGTGATGAAACGGAGTCTGGGCGTGTTTGGCATGCTGGGCTCTTGTTGCTGGGGAGCTTTGTGATTCTGTTTTCAGGGCGCACACTCTGACACCTCTGCTGGGGTTTTAGTTACATGAAAGTCACCTGATCAGGTGTCGCTTCAACAGCACATTTGTAACCTGCAACAATACCAGGATGCCAACATAGGAAGCCACGACTATACAGTCAAGTCCCCAAAAAACAAACAACGGGATTTTAAGCCTGTTACTAGTGACTATGTTAACACCACGCAGGGTTATTAACTTATTATAGTTTTGGAATTTTCATTTTAGTTAGTTTTGATTTAATTTAGAGTTTTTTTGTTGTTGTTGGTTTTATTTAATTTTCAGGGTGGTTCTGGTTCTGTTTTTATTAGTTTGTTATTTTTTAAAAAAATAGATTTAAAAAAAGATTAGTTTTAGTTAGTTTCAGTATTTTTCTTTTTATGTGTATTACTTAACACCATAAAAATGAAAAAAAAGTACAGTAACGCATTTAGGAGCGACGTCACCTGTAGGAGCTTTTCTATTGGCTGCTACTAAATGACGTCACTTCTTTGCGACACTTTCAAACGTCCTTATTCCGGTTTATATCTAAATAAATCTACTTAATATCACATTTAAAATCATTCCCAAAGGCTCATGCATTGATTAATTACCAAAGACTAAAACGAAGGACATTTTCGCTATAATTATAGTTAGTTTTAGTTAGTTTTGAAAACATAAAATGTAGTTTCAGTTAGTTGTCGTTTGTTAAAAAAACATTTAAATTTGTATTTTATTTCGTTAACGAAATTGTTTTTTAAGTTATTTTAGTTTCTGTTTTGTTTTTCATTAGTTTTCATTAACTAAAATATAACCTTAACACTTTAGTATCAGGTAATCAGTGAAGTTACTGTTAAAATCAAGTACTCAGTAACGTTGCTTGTAATGTAACACGTTGCTTACCTGCAATTGACTAACATTTGTTTTGTGAATCATTACTTTAGGTATTATATTTTAGTTTTACATGCTGAAGTGTTTTGTGTACTGCGCATGTCATGTCATGAGCGCAAAAGAGAGAGAGGTGTAACCGAGTGAGCTCGTTCGAGGGAGAAAATGAGTTGAATAAACGAAAACGATCTTGAAGTCTTGTCCTGCCGTGCTGGTTAATTTTGCAGGGAAGACGCCAGAAAACGTCAGAAAATTAAAACTATTTTTAACCCGCCTTTTACCCAGCCTCCGGAAACGCGAGAACAACATCATAGGGTTACAGTAAGTAACTCCACTAACACAGAAAATACCTGAAACAGATGTTTAGGAATTTTCTCCGCAGCCGTTTTGATGGTGATGGGCTGCATGATTTACCCTGACGGCTGGGACGCCCCCGAGGTGAAGACATTGTGCGGCCAGCGGACTGACAAGTACAGCCTGGGGAACTGCACGGTGCGCTGGGCCTACATCCTGGCCATCATTAGCATCCTGGATGCTCTCCTGCTGGCTTTTCTCTCCTTCACGCTGGGCAACCGGCAGGACAAACTGCTGCCGGAGGACTTTGAGGCGGATGGTGCAGGTAGGCAGGAGCGTCTCAATAGGGAACAAGGGAGGGGGGCATTGGAATAGGTCAAGAGACCCGTTTGCAGTCATTAGTCAACTTGCAGAATGCATTGAAATGCAATGCAGATGTTAGAAAATACAATTTAAATCTTGTGGTGCAGAATTTAATCTCTAGGCTGTCCAGTCACACTTCCTTGCAGATCTGTGCAGTTGCAAATAGCAAAACGCAAATACCCCATTAGGCTACTAATTTGTCACAGACACTGCAGTCTAAATTGTGCCTTCATAATTACAAATTTTTAAATTATATTACATTAACTTTAAGTTTTGACCTGTGTACAAGTGTTAAGTACTGTGTCCCATGTTTGAGCCCCATGACCATATTTGATTTGTAAAATAGTATTTGTATGGTAGATTTAGGTAAAATAATAATATATATATATATATATATATACACACACACACACACATATATATATATATATAATTGCAATTTTTCAATCACTACTTAGATTTAGTTAAATTTTAATGAAGCGATAATTTAAAAAAAAAGAAAGGAAAATGTTAAAGTGCAGCCCTGTTTAGTGTAACTGCTGCTCATTATTTGTTCAACATTTTCAACTGCATTACTATACATTTGATTTAATTGTACTGAATCAATTATATAATAGAGAACAATATTTAGTGTAAGCGTATTTGCAAAAAATGTTAGATTTGTTTTTAAAATCAATCAATTAACCAATTTATGAAAACAAATGCAACTTATTTCAGAAGTGTGCATCAAACTGGTGTTAATGTTAATTAGTATGCAAGCAGCAACTCTCATTTTCTCAAATGTTCACATTTTTCTAATTGCTCCTTTTTTCCCCCCACTTGACAGAAAACCCCTGATGAGCCTGCTCCGCTTTAAGGATCTAAGATACAGATTTCCCTGTACAGATGTGTGCCACTTTTTGAATAGAACACTTCATAGAAACTTGTGCAATATGCAACATTTTTATTCTAGGTTGAGTTTAAGTTTGAGCTCACACACAAATGTACTTGTTGGCCACAATACAACCAAGCACAAACATCTTCCGCCCATTTATTAAAACACAGCTACCCAGCTAAATCACTTTAGCTAAGATATAACATTTGTTAGAAACTGTACATAACTGTCATATATATTTATAGAAAGGCAAATTCTTTGGTACAGATATATACAATTATTTTCCCTTTTTGATGGGCTGCTTTTTGTGGCTTCCTGTAGCAATCAATTCCTGAATTGTGTCGCTGTAGAACAGTTGATTGCCAACCAACCGACCATACTGAAATTTAGCAGAAATCACAAATCTTGGTGTGCCGTGAGAATTTTTTTTCTAATAGAAAGTATGTGCCTTGACTCAATAATGGTTGGGAAACATTTTTCTAGAAGAATACCAGCATCCAATGACAATGAAAGAGGTCATTTATTCTACGCCAAGTTGACTTGTGGCTAAATAAAAACACCAAATAAACCTTGGCTGTGTGGAAAAATACATTTGCAAATCCTTTCCCAGTACACATTCAGGTGAAGGCAGTACAAGCACAATATTAGTGGAGCCTATTCCCATGTATTTGCACTGTTCTCCAATGAATAAAGGTTGAAAGGGATTGGCAATTTATTGCATCTATTATTATCATTACGCTCTCAAGCTATTAGACAGCATCAACACTTTTAATGACGATATTTGTGCATGAGCAGATAAGACACCCGTGCCTCACCACATCAGTCTGCCGGGAAAAACGCTGCAAGAACGTTACCTTAGTCAGTGTATATGCCAGCCCCGTGTGCAATTTCCTAAGCCTTCTTTACAAATACAAAAATGTATATTACACATGTTTAACAGAAGATTAAAAGACCCGGTAAAAAGGAACGAGACAGCACTAATGACGTTGTGGTGACGTGGCTACATATCCTATGTTGGGGTTGCTTTTAGTGCAGGAGTAGAACAGAGGAGGAGGAGTCTCTAAGCGGGACAAGAACAGGTACTCCGGGTTGGGTACAGCAGTCAAAGCCGACTGAGGAACATCCCCATCGCGCCAAGGGAACAACCGACAAACGAAAACCGAAGAACGACAAGAGAAATAAATATTCATATGATATGCCCAAAGTGGAAAGTGATCTGTTGCATTCTCCGGAGAGAGTGGAAGGGAAGCGAGGTCCACTAGAGGGCCAGCCAAGGGTGGCGCAGGCAGTCGGCCGCAGTGGCTCTCTTGTCGGGGACCAGCTCCAACATGGGAAGCAGGAAGTCGGCGAAACACTCGGCCTCTTGGCGGGGCCACTCGTACTTGTCCACCAGCACCTCCAGCAGCCCCCATGGCTTCAGCTTGGTAATGTGCTTCAGGTCCCCTGCGCACACAAAAATGCTTTTACTATCTAGTTATGCTGATTTTTTTTGTCCATGTAGTTGAAAAAAAAAAAAGACAGGTGTTAAAAAAGGCACGACGATCTTCACCAGATAAGAATGCACGAAGCGCCTCTCGCTGTTCAAAATTCAACAAGGAAACGGGGAGTAATTCTGCAAGCGTCCATTTGTCTGTTAGCTTTGTTTGTTTCCCTCCGCCATCGGCGCTTATTGATTTCGTCCCGCCCTAAACATCGCCCGATTGGTCCGACCTAGAAAAGGTCGGCTGAAAACATTATCAGCGGGAGCGGCACAAGATGTATTCTCCAGAGTTTGTGAACTCACAAATACCGCGAGAATTCAGCTTGCTGGCAAGGATAGTATTTAGTCTTTTATTGTTTGGATGGATGCATGTGTCAATGATTTTTTCTTCTCTAATATTACATGTCCATCTTGCATGTTTTTAAATCAATTCTGCAACACTTTGGTCAACCCTGTCGTTATTAAATATGATCTATAAATAAATCTGGATTGAATAAATTAGCTTAGATATTAATCCATTCTCATTATCTAAAAGTTTCATTAATAATTAATTTCCTTAATTGATTTACCTATTATTTGATATAAAAAATGGTTACATGTATGTATAAAATTTATTTTTCTACCAATAGTTTCAAATGTATTATTTCAATAACCATTTATTTAACGAGATAAATGAATTTAAAAAAAGAAAAAAAAGATAATTACCGTAATTTCTGGACTATAAGCTGCTAATTTTTTCACTTGCATTCGACCCTGCTGCTAATACAACAGCGCGGATTATCCACAAGGGGCGCACTATAAAGGAAGCGCAAGAGCGCCGGGCAGAGCATAACCAAACCAAGTGAGCCCAAATACAGTAGGAGAGAGAACGAGAGCGAGACAGTTTGTCCCCTCATTATGGAAAAGAAACCAAGAAGTGCATATGATGCTGCATTTACGGTAAAGGCAATCGACCTGTTCAATTCTGACGAAGACAGCCGTGTTTTTATGAATGCACCTTTATGCCGTGTTACCGGCAAACTTTTAAAAATGGACTTAATTAGGCCATTTGACGTTAATGCCTTGTCAAGGGCTGTTAAGTTTTACTCTGTTGTTATACTGTACTACTACTGTGACTGCAGGAAGTGCGCTGTATTATTTGTGCACCTCACATATGCTGTTCAGGCGTTAATAACTGGGACGCTTTGCGTTCCCAAACAGTCATCTGTCCCGACAATCCCCTCCGTGGTAGCGGGAACCCTTATATACCAGTGCGGTAACATTAAAACACCTGCGGCTTATAGTCGGGTGCGGCTTATACATGGACCAGTCTGGAGTAATCCCCAAATTTAGCTAGCGTGGCTTATAGTCAGGTGTGCCTTATAGTCCGGAAATTTCGGTACACTTTTACAAATTTGGAGGGGAAAACGGCTTAATCAATGCAATAAATATTAATTGATCGTGTCAATCTGCTCTCGTTAGATTGGCACTTTGCCCACCCCTGGTGAGTTCTGTAACATCACTAAGGCAATGAAACCTCTCTCAGAATTAGGACTGCAACTTACCATTACAATGTTACCTCAGAGTTTGAACACAATTCATTCCTGTGAAGTGTTCAAAGTCCGAACTGTTCAACCTCCAAAACATTTTTTCCCATAGGAAATAATGTAAATGCAATTAATCCGTTCCCAAGCTCCAAAAACAGAAAATTCCCATTTTAATTTCTATTTATGTAAAAAAAAAAAAAAACTGTGCAGTATTTTAAACAATAAAAAAATACCTTACCTTTTTTGTTGTGGTGTGATGGCATCAGTGTATGAAAAATGCTGTGTTAATGCATGCTGTAGTTCAGTGCTGAGTGTATTTTAAATTGGGCATATTGTTAGGCTACTAAGGAGTCCTGTGCTGTTTAGAGTCAGGCACGTTGTTGAACAGCAGGGGGGTCCTTATGCCAGTATTTACGGAAGTAGTCAAGGTAGTTACAACGGCATGATAATATCCTTCCTAAATCCACTGTGGTTCGTAGCACTGTAGGTTTTTTTTTTGCTGCTACTGGCACTGTTGTCTTTCTTTGGGCCCATGTCGAGGAAATTGTTGTGGAAAAATCAAAACGCACTCGCGAACGTACGGAGCACCTAACAGGAAATGAGCAGCGCTTCGTCTCCACTACCGCAACGTTAGCATTCAGCATCGCTTGGCTTCACTCGGCTACCCTATCAAGGTATGTTCAGCTTTGCTTGGGTGTTCAAACTCTGAGGCATTTTTTTTTCGACGTTCGATTTGTACGAGTTCCGAGACGTTCGAACTACAAGGTTCCACTGTATATTCATAATTCATAAATCTGTTTATCTATTTTTATTTTATTTTTTTTAATTATGTTTTCATTTTTCAATATTTTAATTTCTATCCCTATATAAAAAACGGGACATTATTTCAATTAGATAATGCAGAAAATGCACATAAATATATAAATTCCGCTTCGGATTTGGTTTGTAATTTGCCAAAAATGTTGAGCATCATTTCTCACACTAATAGAATGTTTACGGTTGAGACTTGCAAGGTCTCTAAACAATAACTATTAAAATAGTGATAAATTGATGTAATTATCAATTACTTGTCAATTAATGAATTGATCATTGCACCTCTACAATCAATAAATAAAATATATACTACTGAGAAGACAGATCTTTTTTTTTTTTTTTTGCGGGGATGGGGGGGGGGTTACCTTTCTTGGTGAAAAAATCCTTGGCATATTTTCCATTCAATATGATTTTGCGTGGGACACTCCCCAGCAGCTCAATGATCAGCGCTATGTGGTCTACACCACACACACAGTTGCAAGGGGGAGAAAGACAAAGACAACGGAGAAAACAGAGTGTGAGTGACAGACAAGTGGCATACCTTTCTTTGTGAAATATTCCTGTGAGTATTTCCCACTCAGAGCATAGTGGCGCGGAACTCGACCAAGCAACTCCATCATGAGAGCAAGGTGGTCTGGAGACAAGGCCCGTCAGAAGCAGAGCAACGAGAAAAGGCGTGCGTGGAGGAGAGAGGAGATGGCAAACAGTCACATGGAATGCCGGGCAATGGATGAGGATGACAGCCTGGCATGGTAAGCAGCGCATTGTATGGGAGGCCGTCATATAAGAATGGCAAAACAAAAGCGATTGCATCATCAGGCAATTCATTTTCACTGAAAGACAAAAATAACTGCTAAAAAGTATGGCTGTTGATTCACAGAAGAGCATTAGGTGTGCCATTGGATTAACCCAACTTCAATGAATTGCTCTTAAAGGTATTTATTTAGTACCAATAATGTATCTTTGTTGATCCATCTATACCACTGACCTACAGTGACAGGTTGTCATTCAAACAACCAAAAGATTTCACACTATGTGAATATGTGAGTGACACAAGATCATCATTATTGCAGTATGCAGTACCGGTAATACCCCCCCACTATATCGCAGATTTTTCTGTTACAACATAGCAACATTTTTTTTTCTATAAAAGGTCTCTACATCACAGATTAGCACCATTATCACAGGTGGGTTTGCAGCTCCACAATGAACAGGATGGTCACTTTCCATTTTGTGACATTTTTGGATGATTTGAGATTTTAAAATATGCACTTTGTTCCAATCAAGGTTGGGCAACACTGAAAAAGCCTCACTTCACACCTCTGATACACAGCATAAAAGGAAAAAGGTGTGTCAGGTAGCAAGCAACAACAAAATGGACTACAGTGAGTTGAGTTTTCAGTTATAAGTAAGAGAAGACGAATATCCACAGAATGTTAGTGTCAAGCAGGCGCACTTGCAGAAAAATTCTTGACGGTGTCAAGGTGGAATGTCCACAGTGCTGTGTTATGATTAAAGAAGATGGTCCGTTATCAAGTGGATGCAAAACAGACATGCGACTTATGCCCGTTTCCATCTGTTCTTCTTTTGCGACTATTGAGAAGGGACTCCGCCGCTGTAGGTGGCGGTATACACCATATAGATGTGATCCACCAGTAATTTAAAAGAAGAAGAACAGGAAGCAACTGCGCCGTGCGATGACATCGTATGAGTTTGCTTTTGTAATTCTTGATCATTTTCTTTGTGGGTTTGCATCTAAAATGGCATTAATATTCGCTTCTTTAATTAATTCCAAAAAGATTTCTGTTTTGTCGTCCCCCAAACAAACCTTACTTTATCGTCCGACATTGCTTTGTGACTACAAATGTACGTGTGGCATAATATCCGGTCAAAACGTGTGACGTGTATCCGGTCTTGTCAGTGTTTATTCGCAAAACCATAGCCAAAATTCACATTTTCCTTTTTTCAATACGCTTCAAAATACACCCTCCTCTAAGAGTAAAAAAATTTGCGAATTTTGGGCCTTTTTTCGAATTTCTAGCGTTTCCAGTTTTATTTTCGCATTTCTTTAAAAAACTTGAATAAAAATGGGTGGATGTTAACCCCACTATACATACGTAGACACTGTACTGAGCACTGAATGCTATGTAGAATTTGCTGCCATATTGGGTGTGGAAAAGTGAAGCAATTGGTGCAGGTGCCTCATACTGTAGATGTGCAGCAACCATTTTACACTCCTTGCCAGATCACACGGGCCCAAAGACTGAGGAATTACTTGCAAGTGTGTGACAAGTTGGTAGCTTTAAACACTCATTATATCATTGGAAAAATATATACATTAGTTTGGTGTTTAACTACTGCATATCGTAAACTAAATCTAAGGAGTAAACGGGTAATTATACAATCAAAGGTGAGTGACGTTTTTGTTGCTATCCTATCCGTATGTATGTGTGCACTGTGCATATGTTATACATATATACATATGAAATCATATGTATCAGCATGTGTTAAGGAAAGAAATACACTAAGATTTGGTAAAAGATTTGCAAATAAAGGAAGTTGCAATTGAAAAAAGCAGCAGAGTATGCAAGGAAACAACGTGAGCGCATGCTGACATGCTAGAGCAGAAACAAGTTGGAACAAAAGCATGAGGTTAAATGAATAATGAGGAGGAGGAGGGTCTGACAAGGAGGCGTGCAGCATTATAAGATGAGGTAATGAAGCTGTTGATGGCCCTGTCTCCAGTACTCAAGAATCAGGAAAGGAGGGGGCTCACAGGAATGACGGTGACACGACATCACATTATATATTTTCTTCTCAGCATCTCTTTTTCTGCTCTTATCTGACCCGTGACTTAACTGATCTTTAATTGAATAGTAGCATGGGGATATTCAATAGAAGTGTAACAGCTAACATTTAGGCCAATTTAACAGGTCACATGTAGTAATAGTTACTGTGTGAAAATGTGTGCAATTCAAGCACAAAATAACATGTCAGGTAACTCCAGATCTAGAAGATGTATGAAGAACAATAGGGAATGGTGAGGACGAGTCGTACCTTCATCCCTGGAATAATCTTCACCAGAGTGTGGCTCAAACAAGTAGTCTCCTGTGACGAGTTCAAAGGCCTGAGGTGACAACAAGATCCTCATCATCATTACCATCAACACGAGAATCCACAAAACACTTCCCTCCCCTGTAGCTGCACTGGTAAAGGGCTTGTCAGGCTGCATTAGTTGAATATCAATATTTTGGTGCGATGTCCGGTACATTTCTTACCATGCAGGCCGCGCTCCAGATATCCGCCGGTGTGCTGTAACCTGCGCCAATGAGTACCTCTAAGGAGCGGTACTGCCGTGTCTGGATGTCTTCGGTAAAGTGCTTGTGCTGAGAGCAATGCAGAAGAACAGACAATAATGAACGGAACCTTCTTCCACATTTGGTGGTCAGCGTCAGTATCAGTGTGACATTACTAAAGCTTTTATTGATGAACAACATGTTTGCAAGGATGACTTTAGAATTTCCTTTTAATTCTAATGCATTTGCAAGGGCATTTTTTGTAATCCATTTTTTTTTTTTTGAGACTTCTGTTCAAAGCACATTTCCCCTGATGTGACTGTTAAATGCTAACACTAACAACATGGCTGCAAACACAGTAGACCTAGTTTACAAAGCGGTGTCAGTCAGTGTCCAACATAACTATTAGGTCACTATATTTAGCAACTTTACCAACCACCATTTTTTTTTATTGACTTGCGACTATTTCACGCCATAAAATAGACAACACGTGCAGAATCATTTTCACATGGCTTTGCACATTATGTTTGTAAGAAAAGGTGCCTGGTGGTGGTCAATCACAGAGTCAATGGTGTTGACCATCAAACCATTCAAATGTTACTTAAGTAATCCTTTTTCCATGTTAGAAATTTATGACCCAAGGTCTGTGCTTCACCTTGTCTCACCTGCCAAATTTGAGAGAGCAACAGTGGTTGTGGTGCTACTCTTGAATCAGCCGAGCCATGCATTTTGAAGTCTCCTTTCATGACGGAAGCGTGGTTGCTAGTGTGTGCCTACGACACCACCAAACATTCGTACCATCCGTACACCAGTGTGAAGAGCACTGGATTATTAGCGGTAAAGAGTCAAATATCTATTTCTTTTATTTCTGTGGACGCTGATTCAGAATTTGTGAATTTGTAATCGTTTTTGGCATAAGGAGAAATAGAGCGCCCCCCATCCCTACCGCCACACACAAAAGGATTTGAATAAAGTCTTTGTTATTTGCTTTTTCTGCAGGCGAAAGAGGAAAAAATTTATTAAAATGGGAATCCAGAGATTTCATTTTAAGGCCATATCAGCCAGCCCTATCACGGAAGCTTAAGCTGTTCTATTCTGGTAACTGGATGTCACTGGGTGTGTTTGTGTTTGGACGGCCTGATGGGTAATCAGGAAATCCCTCAGGTCACAATAGGACGACTCACCACCCAGCAGGCGTTTCCCAAGTCTGCAATCTTGACCTTGATCTTGTCTGCGTTGATTGGCTCAAGGGGGTTGACTAGCAGGGATCCCGCCGTTTGCTTGCCTAAATCAGAGCACAGCAATAAGAAAGCACTTGGAAGAACATCACAGAGAGGGTGTGTGCTTTTGTCAAACTGACCATTTTGCAGAATATCCCCACTGCCATCTTCTCCCTGCTCTCGACAAATGTTCTCTCCCAGCTCCTCCTCCAGGCGGACAGAAAAGTGCCTGGCAGACACCCCGCTGCAGTGAGCATCTTCAATGTCAGCGTGCAGTTCCTCCTCGAGGTCAGCACAGTCCAAACCGTTACAGATGGTATGGTGTTTTTTCTCTGCAACATTGCCATTATGTTGGTCTTGTTCTCTCCACTGGGGTAGTCTCCGCTCCACCTCCGCATGGCCATTACAGTTCAGCTCGGATAACCCGTCCACATTCACGCCGCTCTCTGAAACCATCAGTGAAGGAAAAACATTTTTCACACAATCCTCTGCTGTAATTCATTGATAACAAACCACAAAAGTGTGCCGTGAGATCATCAGGTATGTCATGGGAAATTTGCCATTTTGTGATATTTTAGCTTGGTGATGTGCCATGAGATTTTTCTATTTTTCATTATAGAGGTAGGAAAAGACATATAACTTCAAGATTTACAGAAAACAATACAGTGAAGCAATGAATGGGTGAACCTGGACAAAAGGCAAAAAAAAAATTGCAAATGACTTGTAACCTTGTGCATCTTGGTTCTCCACATCCTGCAGAGACCGCTGCCTCAGAGGAGCACATGCCCGGCCCTTTGGAGATTCTGGCTCCTCGTCAACATCCTCATCTTCCTCTTGCGTCCCTGTGATCTTCTCCATCTCCTCCAAGTCCATGATGCACTTTTCCAGCAATGCTGCCTGTCGCTTTTGCTTCTTTTTTAACTTCTTTTTCTTGTTTTTAGACATTTTTACAGTCTGTTGAAGAACAGACAACATTTTCAATCTTGCGTTGATGTGGGTGCAATATTGAAAACAAGGTATCTGCAGGGCCACATACGTCCTGCTTCAATCTGGTCAAACAAACGCTTACATTATCAAGAGACCTGTAATATTCATTGCATTAATTTAACCATTTTTTAGAATCAGCTTTATTGGCCACATAATGTAAAAAAACACACAATTTGTCTCCACTAGTATGAATCACACTAGTATTGCCAAGCAACTACCACAAAAAAATACCATATACTTTCGTAGGACGTGCCACATAAGTACAGAGAGCCTTTACGTAATATAAGAGTACCATTAGTGCTGTATTACCGACCAATAGCAGCTGTGCAAACGATGCGGAGAGTCATCAAGCTAAATTAAAAGAACCAGTAATACAATAATTATAATAAAATGACAGTTGCTCAGAGAATGCAGAGAATCGTCGCGCAATTTAACATCGTCCCTAACAAACTGGTTTAATAGAGTGTATTTATTCATTTGTATTAAATGTGTATTCATTTCTCTAATTAAATAATTGGTTAATTGATTTATTGCAAATGATGAAATTTTACATATAGTACAATATTTCATGCAATTCATTATTTAATTATAATTAAATTATAAATAATATACAAAAATAGGAACTCATTTACACTTACATTTTACCTTCTTTAAAATAAAATAAAAATAAAAATTTAGAAATATGACCTGTCTGTATTAAACATTAAATGTAGGGGAACTAAGCACAAAAGTAACAAGAAACAAGAAAAACAAGTAGTTGCCTCCACTATGCCCAAATTAATCAGAAAATACAGAAATGCTGCTTACTGTCCCTGAGGCATTTTTAAGACCATCGAAGAGAAGATTTAATGCGGATAAAGCATCATCGGAGCATAATTGAGGCAGTGGGAAATTATTAATTAATTAAACACACTGTGAAAGTGAAATTTGCCAGAAAAAAAGTCTCACCTGTTTTGGAGCAGGTGCTGTGCTAACTGCAACAGAAAAAAAAAGAATGTCATCAATAAGAACACAGTTGTTAGCAAGTCTGCATGGACATCAGAAGCAAATTTCGTACTTGCTGAGCCCGAGGGAGGCGGCGCTCCCGCCCGCTGCCATTCAGTGGCTTCTGCCGCCAGCTTCCGGACGTATGGCTCTTCAACACTCATCAGAATATTCTCCGGCTTGATGTCTGTGTGGATGATCTGACACTTTGTGTGCAAGTAGTCGAGGCCTTGAAGAACCTGAGAGCAAAGTTGGGGTCTGACAACCAATCCAGACTGCTTGTGTTGAACTTGATATTTTGCATGCACAGCTAATATGATGAAGCGAATCCATCAATGCAAGATGAATGTTTGAACAATATGAGACAAAAACCTGAAACTGAAACACTATGATGAGTCATTAACGTATTAAGGGTGTGACAGTGTGTGGTTGATTTGCTCACCTGTCTAATGATGCTCTTTACACAGGGTAGAGGTAAACCCTGGTAATTTGATTTGATTATCCACTTCAATAAGTGATGCCCCAAAACCTCAAACACCATGCAGACGTCTGAATAGAAAACGTTAAGATCACAACAATGATAAACATAGTTCCCCTCCAGGATATCTTGAAAGTCTTGAGATTCCATTGAAGATTCATGACACATTTTAGCAGGCAAAAAAAAAAAAAAAAAGGGGATGTAAAGATATCCCAACATTACGACAACCGAAAAACAAAAATGAGAAATGCTTGGCCGAAAACTGAAAAAATGCCTTAAAAAAATTATGCCATTTTTTTATCATTGCATTTATTATAATTTGTTAAAATTATAATATTATTCTAAAATATTTAGGCCTATTCAGCACTGGCATTTTCACAAAGCACACACCATAGACATGTTGGCGAATGGTACATTTAAACACCAAACGCGAGGTGAGCAAGAGCATTTTCTGGCGGTGCAATTGCACTTTATAGTCAATGTACACTAGTACGCACCGGCAGGCACGGATGTGTGTGGCGCGGTACGAATGACGCATTTGTTTAGGGTTAGCATTCACATATTCACCTATGTTTATAAATAAATAAATAAATTTCTTCGCACTAGCCAATCGGCTTTGGGAATGGACTGCAAAGTGCACACACGGCGTCCTGTACAGATCTGTAGTCACCCACAAATAGTGGTAAGTGTTTACTAGTGCTATAGCGCTAACATTAGCTTAAGTATTTAGCACGGCCACCAGAATGCAAGTGAAAAAGTGGAAGTGTTCAAGGGGCTCTCATCAAAGAAAAAAAGGAAGGTGCTGCAGGATAAAAAGTGGCTCACCTCTACTACAATAGGGTCATTATTTAAATCATGTTCGTGACAAACTTTACGCTATAGAGTATAGGCGTATTTATGCCAAAACACGTCGCAGCGGACTTTATGAATGAGTAAATGAAATTTCGTGTGTGTCTGAATGGTGGCAGGGACAGAGAAAACCTCAAGGTTCATTGTGAAAAACCTGCAACCGACCAGGTTTGGTTCATGGAACATGTTACTACGGTAACTGACCGAGAGCTTAAATTACCTCTTTTTATGAAACAGGCTAGAGTTACCTCTTTTTCTCTGGTTTGAGTTACCTCCCTTTCTGAAACGGAAAACTCAGAGTTTCCCACATATCAGGGTTTCTTGACCCAGAGTTCTCACTAAACCTGTTTTGTGAAATAGACCCCAGTTCTAAGCAGCGCTCTCTTTTTAGACTCGCTGAAATGCTGGACAATACTATAGTTTACCAAGCGACACCCCTCTCCTTCTCCAGTGTGCACAATGAAGCTGCCGGTACTCAAAAATGCCAGCGAGCAGCGGGACGGATATTCACAATCGAGTTTGGTGTTTAATTCAAACAGACGCTTGCTTGCAGCGTTTTTTTTTTTGTGTGCTTGCGTCACCAGATCCTCTTTCGGTCATATTCTTTCAGCTTTAATTTTATTTTGGCCGAATGCCCAAAATGACTTTTTTGCCATTTTTGGTCGAAAATTTTCGGTGGCCGAATATTCGGTGCATCCTAGTTACACATCCTTAATGTTTATAAAAATAAAGCTGGTGGGACTTGCTATCTGTCCAAAATGCATTGTGCCAGAAGCTTTGTGGCTTGTCAATAAGGTTTTTTGCAATTTGTAATCTTTTTTTTTTTCATTTGACTGAAGGTTACCAGATATTTGCCCATGATTGTACATGCTGCTGGTTGCAACATTTGCATAGGTCTATTGTTGTTTGCTTTTTAATGAGTGCAATAGTAAATTGAGAGCTAGCAAGTTTTAAAGAAACACTGTTGCTCCTTAACATCCTTGTCATTTGTCTCCATCTTTGGTTTATTTTTAAGGCATAGTGTGCACTCGAGTCCTTGCTTGTGGCTGTATTCTCCTTTACCTTTTTTTTTATTTTATTTTTTTAAAACAGGATCTTATTTCTCCAAGTAGTGCAGATAGTGGAAGCATCATGTTAATATGTTAATAATGCTTGATGGGTCAAACGTGAATCAAAATGGATGGGTGAGTGATAAAGGATACGGGTTCCGTTGACACCAGAGATCTTAAAGTCGTCCAACATCTGTACCACCATCTCCCGTTTAGGATCGTCGGGGTCCGAGTTTCTCACCTGTGCACAAAGAACTACAATCAGTACTATACTGACATAAAAATATTTTTAGTATGATGATGAAATATCGACTAAAGAGGAGCCAAGCGCTGTTGAGTGCATTTGTAACTGTTCTTATTAACGGATTGACTTACAGACTTGAGAAGTTTGATCTCATCTACGGCTGTTTCTGTGTAATGTTCTGCACTCTTGACCACCTTCATTGCAACAAACCTCTTCATCCTACGAAACATCGATCAATAATATATATCCAATATGGGTTAGCTGCCACTGGAACACATCCAAGTGTAAAAGCTGCAGTGAAAATTGACAGCAAAGTTCCTTACTGGATGTCCCAGGCGAGCCACACGGTCGAGAAGTGTCCCCAGCCGAGTTTCCGAATGACATGATACTTTCCATTGTAAAGGTCGCCTACTTTTACATGATGGTAGCCCCCTGGAAGAGGAAACCGTATTTACGTCCAAAGATCAGGTCAACAGAGCCATGAATGATATGAACAATCTGTCAAAGAAGTTAATTTGACAGGCAAGGTAAGAGGAAGGTTTCAACAAAACTCACCTTTGCAATAGTCATTGGGATCCTCCTGCTCTTCATCGTCAGAGCCCAGAATTTCCTCGGGTTCTTCAGGTTCCCGGGGCGAGGCTTCGTTTTGGGCCTGCTGACGACTTCTGGGATTTGCCGGCTGTCTGTAGACAAGCCATAATTCTGAATTTACAAAAGCTAGTAAATAGTAATATTGACCTTTCACTAACAATGCCAGAGAGGCAACAATTATTGTGTGTGAAGTTAGGAACTACTTCACTACTTTTAAGTCGTTTGGCCACAACAAATGAATGCCCATGTACTCAACAATGGACTGGCCAACGGTCAGCCAGCTAGCCGCTACATCAAGCTAAAGAGTCAAGTCAACTTTATTTATATAGCCCTTAATCACACAAAAAGTCTCAAAGGGCTTCATCCATTTTTATCTGATTATTTGATTGGGGTAATCAGCAGAATAATCAATTCTAAAAATACAGTATTTAATAACTGCAGCCCTAATGGGGAGAGTAAAAGGTGCATTTTAAAGTCAAATTAAGGTGTGTGGAGACTAAGCGGCTCAGTATTGCCTAGCTCAATTCATGTGAGCTTGTGAGAAAGAACACACCCAAACCAAGCATACAACTATCAGGTCCTGCATCCAAACCAGTTGAAAGAATAACACAGACTATAAACACACATACACTCCTATTTTTAAATGCCGATGTTGATACCTATATGAAAGCCTAAAAAAAAAAAAAAAGTCTAATTTGTGTATTCCAACAGTTGAGTTGAGAACTCTAAACTGAAGAGAACAAAATAGTGGGACGTCACATCCACCACCACGTTGGAGATTAAAGCCACTCTCCGTGGGAGGCCAGAAAGCAGTCATCCCTGACATATTCCATGCAAACCGTGTGGTAAAAAAATCCTAACGCTAAATGCAGGGTCTTTATCCTGCATATCATTTTTTGGGGGGGGCTCATCTCTAGAACCTAGCTAGTGTTTTTTTCAACTGCAATTACGGTATTACTGCATGGCAGCAGGGTGACACTGTATCAAGACCAGTGGGTAGTGACTCCTAAAAACATAGAAGAGTCTTGAAATAGGGGTTTCCTTTCCTATTGCAAATGTGGTGGAATTGTATTGTTTTTTTGTTTTGTTTTTATGTTAATATTGTTGCTTTTGTTACAAAACATATCCAATTCATCAGAAAAATAATAAGCGGACCTTAATAAAGTAACAGTTACAATGGTGTCTTTAATGTCACTTTTTTCAAATCTTTTCTAATCTACCGGAACCCCAAACACGTAGCCAACGGTTTTGATCCCCAATGGCTTGTCAAATTCAACTGGCTCCAACAATGCTTAGCAATATACAGTACGCCAAATGCATGTGGCCCTGCACAGGAATCACTTGCTGATGCTCTATTGAGCTGGAAACCCTGAAAGCGTCAGCAGCAGCAAATTACCAATGGAAAAAGAAATGCACAATATCAAAGGTAGAACCTAACAGTTTACTGTAAAAGTTACAAATAACTAAAGGCTGTTTAAATGTTTTGCTTATTGTGTTATTTTTAGGGATACACTGCACTGGACTGAAGGAGTACAAGAGTGCATTTTAGCAAATGAAAACCAAAAAGCCTTAAATGTTTAGCCTCAGGCTGTATAATGTGTCAACAAAATGCCTTATAGCAATTTGAACTACCATTTAAGGGCCACATTAAGCTAAGTGAAGTTTAGTGAGTGAGTCGTTAACTTTGTACATATTAACAGTACACACACCTGCCCCTTTACTATATTTAATTTACTAGCAAACAGGGTCTTCTGTATTTAAAATCAGCATGTTGTTTAAAGAAAAACAAAATGAATGTAGACGTCACCCAAAAAAATGCTTATTTGAGTCAGTGAGGGTGCAGTCTATATGTTTGAATGATCAGAATAGTCAATTTGAGCCAAGGAAAACTCTGGCTAAATGTGTGTTAATAAAGTGACACACACACACACACACACACACACACACACACACACACACACACACACACACACACACACACACACACACACACACACACACACACACACACACACACACACACACACACACACACACACACACACACACACACACGCACGCACACACACACACACACACACACACACACACACACACACACACACACACACACACATCGCGAGTTGCGCCGCAACATCACCATGGCAGGCTAAACATTTTGGCTCAGCGTAGCCATGACAATGACCTGAGGTGGGTGCGAATGATCAAGCCATTTCAGGTTGTGCAGCGTAGCATGCGGTTTTATCTTGTAAGACTGCAAAAGTGCTACGGTGTGGAACAGACACATGCAAAGAAATCTCTATTTGTGTGATGTCAATTTTACATTTAGAGTGCTGCATTATTGTTTTATATAATGAGCATTTTTCCCCCTAAAATTGGTCACCGTATTTTTCAGCTTTTTTCCATAGTTTGGCTGGTCCGTGGATGTCGCATGCTAAACTAGTGAGCTAACTGGGGAGATGTTCCCTGGTGGATTAGAGTGAGTAATATACAATGGACTTAATGTGTCCTGGAAATTACTGTGTGGATGGCGTACAATGGTGCGAGGTACCGGCAATGCCTAGGGGCAAAAAACAAAAATTTGTCGACCATTTTTTTGTGGCTGAGATTTTTTTTCCCCCAGCCCTACAACCAGTGTAACCCAGAACAAATTTGGATGCAAATTTTCTTGACAAACCATATTCATTTTTTTCATCTGACAACCAGAGTTACTCTTTAAACATGGCCCTTGAGGACCAAAGTTAACAATACTTATACATCCAAAACAAAACGTGTAGGAGAATGAAATACTGTAGGTCAGAAAATGTCAAATTCAGTCGCGTCTTTGAGGAACAGAAACAACTATAAAGCAAACATTTCTTAAAGGCGGAACCGAACACTGTGCACTGATTTGGGGCTTCCGGGCTTGTTCTTATATTTCTCACAAGTGCCATGGATGGAGAGAGGCACCATAGGATGTTGCTGATATACACTTAGTATATACAGTTTAGTTTTATGTGCCACTTTATTCCATAAATTAATTTCTCTGATGACACGCTATCGTCAGCTTGCTGCAGGCCGGCAGTAGCCCACTGGACTATTTCTCAGAAATAGAGAAATTTGTCCAGTGGTGTGACCGGAATCATCTTGTGCTCAATGTGGGGAAGACAGAGGAGGTGATATTTGATCCAAAAACTGTTGGTGACCACAGGCCAGTCGTCATTAAAAGCAACCACATCAGCCAGGTGGGTTCATACAGGTATCTGGGGGTCCACATCGACAACACACTCAGCTGGAGGGTACATGTTGGAAGTCTCTGCTCCAAACTCCAACAGCGTCTCTATTTCCTACGCAGACTTCGGGTCTATGGATTGGAGCAGAGGATCATGCTGTTGTTCTACCGGGCTGCATTGGAAAGTATCATCAGATACGGCATTGCGGCCTGGTACGGCAACCTGACTGTGCAGTCAAGGTCACAGATTGCCGGTCTGGTGCGGACTGCCATGAAGATCATGGGGGTCAGGAATCATCCTTCCCTACAGATGCTTTATGACCGGTCCGTCACCGGACTGGCACAGAAAATTGTTACTGACCCGACTCACATTCTGCATCATGAGTTCCAGCTACTGCCTTCCGGCAGGAGATTCAGGGCCCCCAGAACCAGGCTGAACCGCTACAAGAACTCATTCCTGCCGACATCCATCAAACTGCTTAACAACCGACATTAACCCAGTGCAATAAGATATATGGTGCAATGGTGTGTGTGTGTAATATATGCAACCGTGCTGTACATACTCATGTATATATATATATATATATATATATAGGAGTGTGTGTGTGTATATGGGTGTGTGCAGTCCTCATGTATGTACTTCTCTACACATGTACACTTCTGTGAAGACTTCTGGGAAGTCTTCTACTTATTGCTGCACTTCTTATTTATTTAATTTTAATTTTATCTCTTTCTATTCTGTTGTTTCCTCTTTACTGTAAACTGCAGCTCCAGGAAAAAGTTCCCCACGGGGAAAATAAAAGTATATCGTATCGTATCGTATCGTATCGTATCGTATGAATACAGTATGTCCAGCCATGCTTCTGTGGGTTGATGTGTGCTTCTTTATTTCTGCTCTTTATACAGTATACAGCTTTTTGCAGCAATTTGATTTTTTGGGGTGTGTCTGTGGGAGGTGGGGGATAAAACAATCAGTATGGTAAAGGAAAATTCAGTGTTGACTTTCTAATTGTGAATGGCAATTATAACAACAAAGTATTCAGTAGGGATGTGGGGAAAATGGTTATCTTGTCATCTTGCATTCTCATAAAGCTACTGTTCTGTTTGTTTGTTTTAACTTATCACCAAAGCAATGAAAGATTTAAGTGTTTTATTTCAATCATTCTGTATTTTTCTTAGTGCTAGTGGATGAATATTGTAATGTAGTGTTAAACTGGACAGTTAATTAGCTTTTCATGATTTTTTTAACATAATTTTTTCTTTTTCAATGAATTTAAGATGATGTGCACTGCTTCTACTAATATGCCATTGCCAACAGCCAACTTTGCCAGATTAGCCACGTTTCTGACCCATCTTATGACTCATTTTCAAATAACTACAGTATAGCTACTTTGTTTGTTTAAAAAAAACATTTGAATGACAGTAAGCACAATCAAGTCCAAGTGCTGATGAAAATATGTGGACTGTAAGAGGAGAAACAAAAGAGCGCAAAGAGCAGGCAGTAGCAACACACTGAAGTGGGATGAAGCTCACTTTTTGCACGTCTTCTTGGCTTTGCCCCTCTTTTTCCTCGCCTGAAGAGCCAAAACTGTGGAAATAAGAGGGAGATTGTTTGCTTTATTGTAATTTGACCGATTCATGCGACTGTACTGTTGACACACACACAGATATACACACAAACACAGCGCAAAGAAGAGAAAAGTATTCTACTTGCAAAGAGCAAATTATCGGTGGACCGTTACTCTACCGATACTGTACATCTGTACTTGGGTTAAAAAATGTTAAATGTGAACTAGTATGACACCGATACTACTTTACCAACCTGACATATACGAGCCATGTCAGCCACGTGGAGACATTTTTAGGTAAACATGGATTAAAAATTATACTCTGCAAAACGGATGCTGTGCAAAGGCGACGACGGCTGCCATCAGTGTGAATAAGTATTACTTCATTTGTGTTGTCAAAGCTATTATTTTAAGAATAGTATTTCTAGAAGCAGCCTTGTATTTCTTTTTACTCAATTTTATTTTTTGATTGTCACATAGAGCTAACATGACCCCGATGTAGCCATAGTATTCAGGCTGTGACACCCCATAACTTAAGTAGCTTGTGTTCCAGACATATTAGAAAAACATGCAGTTGGATGATAAATGCAATTGTCAACAATGACAAGTTGATACGGTACTCTAAAAAGTGCAATGTTTGAGTGAGGGTTATGCCACGTTCAAGAACAGTTTGTGTTTTGAACAATATTTTTACTTAAAAAAAATCATTTTCATCACAATTACAATAGGTATCAGCGAGTACTCAAACTAATAATGTGACAAGCCATCTTGATGGGAAAAAAACAAAACCTGTAATTTTCAGATCAAAAGCCTCTAAAAACGTTCTATAGGCAAAATAAAACAAGTGTTACCCAAACAGACAATTTTTCCCACATACAAAGCTAAATTTCTCCATAACTCTTTATCCTTTTTTTTTTTTTTTTACTTGTTGCATTGTACTCGGGTTGACGTGGCCTTTCCAATCAGACTTTGCGTTTCACTTTTTTTTGCGGAAATCCTGTCACATTGCTACTCAAACACAAATACTTAGTATTCAGTGTTTCTCACAGATTTTAAATCAACTTGGGTAGGTGGACTCTGGCAGGAAGAGGGGTCTCAGTGATGTTACTTCGTCTCATCTAGCCTCACGATTCACAAAGTGACAGCGAACTAACATTACATGCGGTATATCCGGTCACGACACGTTTTTGTTTTTTAAACATATTTTTAATGAATTTTCTTGAAAATTACTTGGGTGGTGGCCAGTTTACTTAGGTGGCCCACCCAAGTATTAACATGGTGTGGGAAACACTGGATTGGTGCATCACAAAGGCGAATATACTGCGGTCAACCTTTGCCAATTTGCAAACTGGAACATAACTTAAATTACTGGCTGAAAAGGGCCCTGGTCCTTGTACGTTTTCTGGCAAACAGCCTAAGCGTTGGAAAAAGGTTTGAACCGATGTACGATATAGTTTAGAACAACCAGTTAAGTCATAAAGACCAAACATGTATGCCATCAAATAATCATTTTATGTTGTCCTAAAACGTTTAGTAGCCTATGTGTACTGTACATGCAGTACAGCAGTAACTTTATATAAGAATGAGAATTGGGAGTTATCGTTGATGCTTAGCTATAAGTAGGGGTGATTTTGAGCTATAGTTAACTTGAAGTTGTCCAAATCGTCTGATTTCAGCGTCTCAACAGCAAATAATCACTGATATCTATAGTCCTCCATTAAAAGCAGACTGATTATCTTATGTTTCGTCAAAATAAGGCATTTTCCGTAACATAATCTGTTTCAAAAAGGTGGGTGAGTACAACATCAATCTATCTCGTGTGATATTGTTCAGCTGTTGTATTTTCACTAAACAACACCAAACAATAACTTATTACCAGCACTCGAGGAAAATTTGGTTGTAATACACTTTAATACAAAATGAAACAACATCCAATCATAATTAATGGAATGATAATAGAATAATCCATTCCAAAAAACATTTTATAGTGACAGCCCTATCTGTAATGTACATCATTTACTTTTAAAGGTAATACTGGATGATGAGTATGTATGTAATAATTAAAATATATAGGATTATAGTTTGGTGTACTGTATATTTACAGTAATGCGGGAGAAGATTTTATGGGTGGGGGCGTGTACTATTCGTTAATTTTAGACCCGCGAAGACCGTCGGCTCAATTTATTTTCAGATTTTAGTTTATATACTATACTGTACACACAAAAGAGCCATCATCAAAAGTCTGACACTAGCACCCTCTCATCCTATTGTAATATTGTACAGCACATTAAAGCGCAAAAGCCAACCACAGGGGTATCGAGCTGACAAATTTTAGCAGGTGTTTAAATATTAGACACGTGTGCGAATAATCACGAAATGAACAGCGTGTTGGTGCAACAATTTGGAAAAGTCGTCGTTGATGTCAGAGAAAGAGCGAGAAGCTTCTCTGTGCCGAGCTAATCCTCACAAGGCTAACGCTAGCTCGCCGCGACTAACCGTACGGAACAAACGCACTCGATTAAAACATTTCCGCGCGTCTGCGTCCAATAAATTTGCCCGTACACGAGATGGAGCAGCGATTACATGGCGTCACGCTCGTCTACCAATGTTTCACCGACAACGTGGGACAAACGTTTACCTTTTCTCTCCATGTTGTAGGCAGCAGCCGTTGCTTCACTTTAGCTGTAAGATGTTAGCTACAGCGCCAGTGACCGAATGTTCTGCGCATGCGCACAGCGTGACAGGTGACAGCTGGTGACATCAACGGCGGATCTGCTCCAGCACTGCGCATGCGCGCAGCAAAGTAAACTTTGTCAATGTCAATGTTTCATTTACGCCATAAATTAGGGATGACTAAACATCAAGGTAGGAAAAATATAAAACAAAATCACAAAACCTGTCAATACATATATTTTTAAACGGATTTATTGTATTGTATTATTAATGTATTAAATAAGACTGAAAAAAATGCATACTAGTTATAAAATAGTGTTTAATTAAACCAGGCATACTAGTTATAAAATTAAATAAACCAAAGTACAAGTGTAAATTTAAATATTTTTACAATAATAAATTCATTTGATAGCAGGTGAACTCTCAAGTAAGATTCTTTTTTATTATCGCCTTTTACAAAGAAAACATACAAACAGATGTCTTGAAAATAGTTTTTATTTTGCTTATCAAATGAAACAAGTCACTACTAGTCTGTTGGACTGAAAATAGATGGGCGTTCTCATTTATAAATACATCCTCCACAAAGTATAAATAGATCTGAAATAGCTCTTTTACACATTTACGCAGTATTTCTATTGCTGCATTATAACACTTACAAAGCAGTAAAGTACTTAGGCAAAAGATATTTGGACAGATTATGGACAGTGACGCACATTTCATTATAAATATGGCACATTTTACATACTCTTATGTGAAGCCCTTCTTGAAATATACACTGAATTGTAAGATGATAGACATGTCACTCAACTTTAAATGTGCAGATTAACATTTACGTTCAAATAGGAAATGATGAATACAAAATATTGCCAGGACGATGTTCCAGCTTTGCATGCTAAGCCTTAGATAAACATTTCATTTTTTTTCTCTCATTGATAAAACACAGCATAGCACAGCTATAAAGGTCCAAGTTTTTCAGCATCCAAGTGTCACAGTGGTGAGTCAAAATGTGATTTTACCAAAACAGACGAGATGAAAATTAAACTCGTTTCATCTATGACAAAAAGAGTGGTTTGATGTTTTCCTCCGGGAGTAAAAGCCTTGTGAAAGGCAGGTTGGTGCTTGCTGTGTTTTGGAGAGTATGAAGACTAATGGAAAAAATGTACAAATTGTCAGATGGCGTCTGCATACTGGTAGGAGCCACTTCCCATTACTCCATGTCATCCTCGTCAAAGATGGGCGGCTCGAAACTGCACACCTCCTCATAAGTCAACACTGCAAATCATGAGAACAAGAAAACCCCAAAGGTGTTTTTATCCTGTAGCTATTTTACTATATTCAACATTCTTGTCAAGTACATATTCATCTTAAACATCATAAAAGGTATATAAGTGGGATTGGGAGGGCAAATCCACGTATAACTGATCAAATTATTAACGTATTGACCGGGAAAATGTATTATTTTTTTGTTACAAAATATTCTTGAGTAAGCACCAATAACCACCAATATGTGTTTTCCACGAAAAATGTGTTGACCAAAAAAGAAAAAAAATTAAGAAAAACATTTCATTAAATTCACAGATGTATCCGCAGTATGTGTGGGTCCATTGTAATATGAGTCAATATCACAATATTCGATGGAATAATAAATAGGATAATCTTTTCTCTTTTTTTTTTTAATTGATAGTGACAGCACTATTTCATTACATCAAATAAATAATATGCTGCAAGAAATATATATTAGTCAAGCTCCCACACTTCTTTAATTAATTAACTGCAAACAATGTACATGAATTGTCAAAAAGCATATAGGGCAGCTAATTAATTTTTTTTGTTATTGTATATCTTTTCTTTTTTTATGTCTTGATAGTAACTATGAAAATTTTAATATGGTCATAGTGTCTCATCTCTTTTGAGAACTCTAATAAATATAGTGTAAAAAATGCATAATATGTCTCTTTCTTACAATTGTTGTCATATGCCCAACATTGGCGTGTCAGAATTTAAAGGTACCACCACATAAACATGCACCAGAGTTGAGAGTTTAACGCAGAAGACTGTCGACATACGTTTCCACTCTTCGATCTCGAGTTCGCGGCTCTCAAAGCTCTGGTCGTACGGCTCGGCCTCGGGCTCGTCGTCGGGGTCGTGGTACTGAGTGAAGTACGGGTGGGCCAGCGCTTCGGCTGCAGTTATCCGCTTGTCCGTGTCCAGAACCAGCATTTTCTCCAGCAGGTCGACAGCTTCATAACAAAGCGAGAGAAAATGTATGTTGTCACTTGGCAGATTTTATACAGCCCCAGCTGTTACATAGGTGAAATAATTCAATTGTGGCTACAATATAGATTTACCGTACCCACGAAATGTTATTTTGTGGCCACAAAATCGGTATTATGTGCTCTGTAACTATCTGGAACATTCAGTTCACACGTGTTGTGCCAAAATTACCTTGCGGATTGGCGCCAATAAACACATCAGCAAAATTCCTCTTGGGCAAATGTGGCAAGGAGCTAATGTAGTTCCGGGCCTGGCAAGAATTAAAACAGTTCCGTCAAGATTTCTCACAAGCGGCAACATGTTATACATGTTCAATACAAGCACGTTAATTAATGCTCCGTGCATTCTCTTGCTGCTACTTGCTACTTTCTATCTAGACTGTGTGATTTATCAATTTTAGAAATTTAATACAGTTTATTGCTCAGGGCATTATTCATTTATTTTTAGCATATTCCCCAGTTCAAACAGAAAACATGAGCAGAATCATTTTTTAATTGTTTTGCACAAGAAGAAAGGAGCCCAAGGTATTTGTTTCCAAGCCAAAATGATTTTGCCAAGGACACCTTGCCTCACCAGTCCAGCTGTACTTGAGAAGAGCGTGAGAGAGAGCTAACGAAGAAGCGCTTTTAGTCTTGGGCTAATTAGCCTAACGACATAGTTCCCCAAGTCATATCTAAACATTATCTGAGAAAGAGCAACAACTATTTTTAACAAGCGTAAATGTTTGTTTTTGTACAGTAACACTGAGTTCAAAATTACTCGAGCAATTATGCTAAGAGACTAGCAAGACGTACCAGCCTAGGCATTCAGTTTGACAGCTCATTTTATGAGACAGAAATTTTGAACATTAAAACGGCTCATTAATTAAGGGTCTGTTTACATGCATGTTTTGACAAAAAGGGTATTTTTTTTCTTAGAAGATACACTTATTTTCACATTATCAGCAAAGGGGAAAAAATTGCAATCATTTAAGTGTAAGTTAATGCCAACAAAAGCATATCAGGAGAAATAAAGAATACAACAACAAAAAGCATAACTGGTTTTAAAGGCAATTTGCTTAAAATAATTTTAATTAATTGACTATTGACTAATAATTTGGAAATTGTCGTCGTATATAAACAAAACAAAAAAAATAATCTTGCCCTGTGGTCTAGCACTCGACTGTGCTGCTGCGTCTGTAACAAATACTACTATATATGACAAAAAGGTGACTTTGGTCTGTAACTTTCGAATAAATCAAGACTTAAGGTTTCTGCCAATGAGATTACCCAACTGTAAGCCAAAACAACAAAGACAGCTTTTGTGGTCAAATAAACGAGTGGCATTAGAGCAATCAGTGGAAGCCCCAAATAGCATGAAAACATGACCCAGGAAAGACACAACAGCAGCAATCTGATTGGACCCTGATGAAAGGTGATTCATTAGCATTGTTGCTTCATCTTCACTGTACAGTCCATGATGTATCTATAATATTTTCGAACTGGAAGTATATCAAATGAAATATTATGCAAAATATTTTATATACATAAGCTTATGATGACTGAGGTCCAATACAAGAGCTTCATCAAATATTCTGCATTTACAAACGCGAATGCTCATTTTTGACTAGCAGCGTCAGAGTGTTATTCAGTTAACAATGTTTATTATTGTGCAAATGCCTGTTATTTATGGAGAATATTTTGGTGATCACATTATGCTACCTCCAACTGTTATGAGGCAAACTACAGTCAACCATATTAATAAACACATTGTCTACACTCCATGTTTCCGGCCAAAATGACCAGTTTAAAAAGTTCAACGGTGCAATAACAAATTTATGGTTTTCACTTTTCAGAGAAAACATGTAAATGATATTAGAATAAAGTAGTATTTTGACGAGAAAAGTTGTAATATGATGTTAAAATCAAAGTTTAATAAGGAAAGACAGACATTTTAACCGGCGAAGTCAAAAGATGCAACTTTTTGTCTTGTATAAGTTACACCTTTCATTCTGGAACAGATGTGTTTTTTTTTCTCTAAAATAAATAACTTTTTTTTCCGGAATAAAACGGGATTTTAATCCTTCCAAACCTTTTAATGAGCCCAAAGCTAAGGCAAAGAGGACTAATTGGTTTACCAAGTTTGTTGATTGCTTTTGTTTCCTTTTTCTTCTTTTTTTATGAATCCCAAGCTACGGCTCACGGCACTCCCAGTTTACAAACAACTGCTACACGTGCTCACCTCGTGGCTGGGCATCCTGTTTATTAGTGACGCCGGCGGTGTTCCCGTCAACCGCATTATCTGCTGAAGCTGGTTTATGTCTACGAGGCTGGTGTCAAGGGGAGTATAGCGACAGCCGCCGAGTTGGTTAGGGGAGCCTCTTCTCAGCGTAATGTTATTACGCTGAGAAGCAAACTCCACGCTTGGAAGCCAAAGGGAAGGAATGGAAGCAGGCGGAAGACAAAAGACAAGAGTGAGAGATTGAGTGAAGCCAGCATCCACCACCAGCAAACATACTTTGGATGTATTGGGAATCCTTCACTCGTTCCGTAATTCCTAATTACTATTTAGGGATACTCTCTTTTTCTGTGTACTATATAGTGCGCTTGGTGAAATGAAAAAAAAAAAAAAAGCAATTTCGGAACACTAGTCACGTCAATGCTGCCACATATTTACAACGTACCAAAATAACATCTGTTGTTGGACTTTCCGTTGCAATTATTGAGTAAATAAAACAAATGGGATGTCACAATCACAATCTTTTCCAATCCATCCAAGTCACTTGATTTTGAATACTGGCCGATACGGAGTACTATCCAATAGACTTCTTTTTTAAATGTGTCACATTTGCTAACCTGTTGCACTTTCAACACTCTGACGATGCTGCTTTGCAAGCTGTTTGGCCACAACATAAATTCTATCGGACTGTCAGCCATATAGGCAAAATGCTTCCATATTTCACTCTGTGCCTCTTGTCACTTGTAGCCAATTTGTTCTCGAATCGCAAACACGAGCTTTGGGGACAACGACGCTGCCCACTACAGAGCTGAATGAAGTCATTTCAGCCCAATCGGGAATTATAACACAAATTTAAAAAAATAAAACTTAGTTGAGTGCCTTTTGCAAAATAAATACAAACAACATCCGCATTATGCGTTTCTCTAATTTTGCACTACATGAAACCTCACATAAAGGTTAAAGTACCACTGATTGTCAAGTGGGGTGAAATTTGACCCTTCCACAGAGGGAGCGGTGATCAGCAGCAGAGGATTGCCTCGGGGATCATTTGGTGATCTAACCCCCCAATTCCAACCGGTTATGCTAAGTGTCAAGCAGGGAGGCAAATGGGTCCCATTTTTTATAGTCTTCGGTATGACCCAGCCAGGGATTGAACCCACAACCTCCCAGTCTCAGGGCGGACACTACCGCTGAAGTGGTTCATTGGATATGCGAGGATATTGCTTTTATAGTGAACAATGTTTGCTCACTGCTTTTCAAGATGCATTGAGATATTCAAACAACATTACAAATTGGTTCACTACTGTATATAGAGGATAGTGAGCGATTCCCAACAAAGCCGCTCAATGTTTTGATGAAGCGAGCCAACACATGCGGTCAGTGAGGCAGCACGCACGGGCAAAAAGTGTCGCAGAGCAAAAGCCTCGGCGTGTCGTCGGCAACTCACAGACTCTGAAGAAATTTTCATCAAGAGCTCAGGCCCCGGCGTTCCAACCAGCAGCATGATTAGCTTCAACTGATCAATATCTACCGGCATGTGTTAAAGGAAGACACTGACAGACAGGACAGCGGGACCCGCCCGGGAGTCTTCGGCCTCCTTGCCATGTCCACCATGACGCTGCTACTCCACAAATGTGTCAACAGGGAGTGTGGACCAGGTGCATCGAGAAGCATCGTTGGAGAGAGAAGAAAGGGGAGAGGAGGAGGAAAATGATGTGGAAGGAGGATGAGGAGAAAAAGGAGGACGACAAGATGGAGAGGAAGGAGAAGGCAGAAGAAAAGTATGACGACAAAGAAGAAAAAGGAAGGGGAAGATGGGGGGAGGGTGACACAGAGAAGGAGGTGGTGAATGCAAGCGCTGACTATTGGCTCACAAAAGATGCAAAAAAAAATAGCTGCATCAATTAATTTAGCAAAATTAGGAGGAGGTGAAGATGATGAGGCAAAACAGGTGGTGGTGGAGATGAAGAAAGAAAAAACAGAAAAAGAGGAATGGGTGGCGGAGGATAAGCAAAAAGGATAGGAGAGAGACGAAGGAATGAGGACAACGAGGAGGAGGTGGTATTGGAAAAAAGAGAAGGTGGGGCGGACGATGAATAAGCAGGATCATGAGAGGAAAGGAGGAAAGAGATGGACAATAAGGAGAGGACGGGTGGAGAATGTAAGAGATGAGGAGGAAGAGGAGAAGAAAGAGGAAGAGACAGAAGGAAGGCTGCGGGAGATACAGGAGGAAGAAAAATTAGAAAAAGGAGGAAGAGGGGGAAGAGGACAAGTAGGAGGAGGGTGGAGAACAATGAAGTGGAGAGGAAAAATTTGAGGATGAAGAAGGAGCACAAGAACGAACAAAAGAGAGGGAGGCTAAAGGAGGGAGAAGAAGGTTGATGAGGAAGAAGAAGGCTGGAGGGGGAAGAGGAGAAAAATAAGTAAAAAGAGGAGGAAGGAGAAGAAAGATGAGGGGTAGAAGAGGAGGAGAAGGAGGTATAGAAGTAGAATGATAAGGAAATATTAAGAAGAGGGGGAAGGAGGACAAGGAGAGAAGTAGCAGGGGTAGAAAATGAGGAAGTAGAGAAGATGAGGAATAAAGAGGAGAATGAACCAAAACGGGGAAGGTTGAAGGAGGAAAAAGGGTGGAGGAGGAAAAGTAAGAAAAGGAGGAGTTTAGTGGAGGATGAGAAAGAGGAGGAAAAGGCCATGATTAGAAGAATTAGATGGTGAGAAGAAGAAACGGCAGAGGAGGAGAAGAAGGAGGACAATGGACAAGAAAGAGGAAGGCTAAAAAGGGAAGAGGAAGAAGGGTGAGGAGGAGGAAGAATAGGACATGAGGAGAAGAATTTGAAGGAGGAAGAGGTGGTAGGAGAAGAAGGAACAGCAGGGGAGGAAGGAGGAAAATAAGGAGGAAGGATGAGAGAAAAAGAAGAGGCGGAAATGAGATGGAAATGAGATGGAAAACAACAAGGATACAAAAGAGGAGAAAGACGGACAGCGACATGGAGTAAGAGAAAGAGAAGAAGATCAAGGAGGGGGTCCTGAGGCATTTTTCGAGCTCAGCCGTTAGTGTGAAAGCTGTCAAGAAAAGAGGAAGACCGCGCAGCCGAGCTCAGACTCGTGCAAAGATGAACGCTATCGTCCAAGCGATGGGGCACGGACAATTCGGAGCAGACCTTCTCAACTGGTGGGCGGCCACCTCTTTCTTTACAAACCGTTTCTTTCACATCTAACGTTGTTCACGCATTCTCAAAAAGGCAAGATGGAAATTGTAAAAACAAAAACTATTATTTATTTTGATAAAAATCAGTAATTGCTTTATAAAATAAATTTGGGGGGAAATCGATTAAAATCAAAAATCGGATTATTGTGAGAAAACAAAAATGTTAAAAACATAAAATAAAGACATAATTCCCAGCATTATGTCAATATACAAAAAAAAAAAGTTTGAAAAACCTCTTTGCCATTTTTCCAACATTGCAAATTTGCCTAAAAATAAAGTGACTGTCAAAATCAAAGTCCAGCAGGTTAAATCTTTCTTAGTTAATTCATGTCCCACCAGTTGAGACCGCCGCCCGTGGTCCAGTACATGAAGTGAAACATGGAAGTGAAAAGCGCGTGGACTGAAGGGAAGTGAAGAAAATGCAGCCTATGTGCACCGAAGCAGTCATCAACACCTCAGGCTGTCTCACATGTGAAGGGAAAAGCGTTAAAGTTCAAAGAATAGCACAAAGAATTTCTTTGACAAAAGTGACGACCGGTATGCAGCGTCGCCACCTAGAGGGGACGAGCCCATGTGAAGGATACGGTCCGTTCCTGGGAACAAAGTTCTTCCTGTGAGAAGTTCCGCCATGATGCAGCCCACCGACCAAATATCCACTGCAACACGCACACACAATCACAAGTTATCAATGAGACAAGTTTGTCACCATGTTATTATGAACACATTTCAATAACATCAACCATTATTGTTTAGTGTGAGGTAACTCTTTATTCTTTGAGGATTTTGACAAAAAAGAACTAGGGATGAACAATTATTGAAATTCAAATCAACACAACAGTGTAGTAGAATGCAATTTAAAATCTCAGAGGCTGCAATACGAAGAAACAAAAAACACGTTTGCCTCATTTTTGTAATCTGTCTTATAATTTACTGATTCATGTTTACACCACACGTGTGTGGTAGAATTTCGTGAAGTTGTTACATTGAACGCTAAAAAAAACTGCAAGTCATAGAGTTTATGGTGAGCTAATTTAAGTAAACTGTCTTTCATATTTAAAAAATGGTTCATTTGTCTTTATTTAGCATAATCAATACCACAATAACAAAACATTTATGAATAATAAAACTGATTTTGTTTATATATACAAATTAATAAATGTTTTGTTTTGACAAAAAAAAAAACATAGGAAGAGGATCTTGAAGAAAAAAATCAAATTTGATAATTTTTTCCAAAACGTTCCGCCCTAAACCGCATCAATAATGCACCGAGAAAAAGAATCACTCCATTAGTGCTGGGGAAAAAAAGTCGACCAAGTGGGTTGGATCAACCACAAAATTTGGTTGGCGCAAAAATGCATGCGTCGAAGCTCTGTTTATAATTAAAAAAACATTATCTGCGGCACCTGGAAGTTGGCAGAACCAATGGGGTATATGGCACGGAGGAGGCGGGACTTCTGACTTCCTGATTTTTTCCAAGGATACCCTACCTGTCATGTTGTAATGCATCCAGTTCAACATGATCTCTGGGGCACGGTACCAGCGGGTGGCCACGTAGCCGGTCATCTCGTCGTTGGTGTGCCGCGCCAAGCCGAAGTCCAAAATCTGTCAGGCCAAGTCGGGGGTTAAAAAGAAGGGTTCAATACACACAGAAGCGTCTTTTGCTTCGTGTCGATGATTGCATGCAGCAGGATGGCTCACCTTCAGCTCACAATCCTCATTTACTGCCAGGTTGCTGGGTTTCAGATCCTGACAAGAACAGGGATATTTTTTAATTTGTTGTTGCATGAGGCCACAAATGTTCTTTTTAGAATGGCAAAAATTTTATTCCTGGTTTGGTCAATAAAGTTGATGTAGGACTAGGCAATTAATTGATTTCAGCAATATTTGTCAGTGTAATTAATACTATTATATCCCTTTTTCTGCTTTGTTTTGAGCAGTTTTTGTAGTTCAAAGTCAGAGTAAAGCTATTTTGTCCTAAGGAGAAACAATTATTTTCAGATTATTTGAATTTTAAAAAATGAATATCGGACTATTTGGGGGTGGGGACTGAAGATTTCATTTTGATGTTGGAACAGTGGTGCAACAAATTCACCTCACAGTTCTAATGCCGTGGGTACAAATGAAGTTTTGTATGTTCCCCACATGCCTGTGTGGGTTTTCCCCCGGGTAATCCGGCTTCCTTGCACATTCCAAAAAAATGCATGGTGGTATGTTAATTGAACACTCTAAATTGTCCGTAGGTGTGAATGTGAGTGTGCAGGGTTGTTTGTCTATGTGTGCCCTGTGATTGACTCCCAACCTAGCACCTGGCGCCTCAAGTCAGCTGGGAAAGACTGAAGATAAGTGGTACAGGAAAATGGATATATTTCATTTTAATATCACCGATCATTTTTGTCTATTCCAGGGAAGAACATTCCATGTTTCCCCCTCTCAGTGTTTACAAGCCAGCTACGAGAGAACGACTTTCGACGACTGAATGAGGGGGCAAAGGTACATAACCTTTCATTGCACTTACTCTGTGAATGATGTCGGCTGAGTGGATATACTGAGGAGACACAGTGCAGAAGATGTCCATTAACGGTTTTGGTTTAATACACTGCTGCCAGTTTAAACGTACACAACAATGTCAAAGTCCAAAGAAAACTCACCTTCAACCCTCTGAGGATTTGGTATATGAGGAACTGCACATGGTCGTCTGTCAGCTTTTGACATTTCACAATGTTGTTGAGGTCCGCGCCCATTAAGTGAGTTACAAGGTACCTGTGTCAATTAATGACAGGTTTAATGAATGCTTGGCTAAAATATCACAAACTGTTTTGGCCAACACAAATGGAATGTTGATGAACAACACACATTGATAAAATAATACGAACATAATTATGAAATATCCTATAAAGCACATCACATTAAATATGTAGATTTGCTACATTAGAGGTAAACAGACATTAAATATGAAATAAATATGATACATTTTAGGTACGTACATTAAATGTGATATAAATACTGTATTTGTTCCAACCGTTTGCCGCACTACATTGTTAGGTGCAATATCAATGAAGAGGTCCATTTTAACCCTGGAGAACCCAAGAACCCTTTTCTTCTTTGAAAAATTATGAATTATACATTAAATGACTGCTATAAGTTCACTGAACACCAAAATATATGTTTTTTCAATTTTAACCCTTTTTTTTTTACTAGCTCAGAGTTGCTAATTTATCAAAATATATATATAAAACATACTCCTAGGCATTCTGCAACATGATATGAAATAGATTAACAAAAAAACACAATTTTACCATATGATGGTTTACTGAGAAGATGGTTTTGTTTGGATTGATTTCCAGCTCAACAAAACAGCATGTTGCCAGCCATCTTGTCACCACCACTCTGGCTCATGTAAGTGCAATATTCATCCACTAGATGGCCCCATGCAGGGGTCAGAAGTGGCACTCTGGACTTTTGAAGTTAAATTTGTAAAAAAAAAAAGGTCTTTGTTATTTGAGTAGCAGAATTTATAGGGGCCAAATTTGACCCCGTGGGTTCTCCAGGGTTAAAATATTTTCATACATAAGGCTCACCGGGTTAAAAGGCGCGTTATTTTTGTGAAGCATTGTATTTGTTTATTCTAATTGTATGTTTATTTGATAAGATTTAGCGTTACACTAGGTTATATCTGGTAGCTGCGTGTCTGGCTTGCTTTTTTTCGCCGTGCAACTAGACGGCGGATTCTTCAAGTGGAGGAATGGAGGGCATCCTCTCCAACTGACAAAAAAAAAAAGTTTGAACATTGCTAGTCAATCCTGTGACGGGTGGCTGAAAGTTATCTTGTTTGGCAATTCAACAGCTGCAAACATAATGCACTGCACTCACTATTATCCAACCTTTTTTATTCTGTCCAGGCAGCTATTGTGTCATTTACCTCTCGCTGGTCTGGCCCTGCATTGTAAAATATGGCGCCAGAAAAGCTCAGCTTGCGTTAGGTCTAACTACATTTCCCATGATTCTTAGACACAGACACAAGAAGTAGTCCTATTTCCACTATAACAAAAACAGAGATGAGAATGAGAACATGAAAATAATAGAAAGGAATTTGAATTTAAAACAACAAACTAAAAAGCCAACAGCCATCCATTCATAAGATGCTCTGAATTACAAGGTGCGCTGTAGAAAGTTGATTAAATTAAAGGATTTTCAGCGCACCTTATGGTCCAAAAACAGTAATTATGCTACACTGGAGGTAGGTGATATAACGGTATATTCAATATAAGGTATAAATTTTGCCGAAGGTAGAGATTTTGACTCTACCGTCTTATCGCGGTAGCGCATGTTGATGACGTCATTATCTGGCGCATGTTGATGACGTCATCGTATCTGCGTCCCGGTCTTGCGCACGGCTCGCGCTCAGGGTAACAAATAAGAATAAAAAAATAATCACGAGTGGTTCATGAAGCTTCATTTTCCATCAATATTTGCAACTATTTCAGTCTCTTTGTGTTATATAAAACCTAGACTTGTGCTGTTTACAATGGCCACTTGTGCATGCACTTGCTCTAAGCCAGTTGTACGGTTTTCATTTAAAATATCAGCAATATTTTTTGTTTGCACTATTTTGCACCAGAGTGCTGACTTAATTTTGATTTGAGATTTGCACACAAATTTTGTTATCCAAAGTAATTTTTTTCTTTTCTTTCATTGTTTTTTTTTATCCATTTAGCTTCTATAAAGGACTATGTAATAAACCAGTAAGAAAAATATTTATAAAAAATAAATAAATAAAAAACTTAATTCTATACGTGACATATACCGCACCGTTACCTTGAAGGGATGCAGTTTATACTGTGATATGAATTTTGGGCCATATCGTCCAGCCCTAACTGGAGGTGCATAGAACATGACAATTATGTAAATGTTACATTAGAGGTAAATATATTAAGTTTGATGAAACTGGCACATTAGATGTACCGGTATATAAAGAAACGTATTCACTGCCATGGACGTTTATATTCGTCAAATGTTCACTGCAACCAACAAATATATTCATCAAATGGCTCTGGATTTGAAATCAGTACAGCTTGCGCACTTAAGATAAGGATTCTTGGCTTGTCATGCCAAATATGAGGAAGAGAAGTGCCAAGTAGTTTGAAGTTGGACACGTTAAGTTACTTTTAGTTTTGCAGTGAGTGAGTGCCGTGAGCAAAGATGACTGATTGCTGGGCAAACCATCAAGCCATGCGTTAAAGTCACTGTTGCTCATGGAGCATTTCTTATACAATTTTCTTGTCTTGGTTTGTTTTAGAATTATTTGAGATATCACAGGCGGAACTCTGCTTTGAAAACAGCTGACAGCGAATGAGTTAAATATAATGTTAATATGGCACAAGAGGTGCACAGACAGACTTGATACAAATATGCTACGTTAGAAGTGCCCATATGGAATATGACATGAAAGTGGAGTATAGTAAAGTTATTGATAGTGCCTGACCGTTGGAGTCCACATTTGTTCACAGTAGCAGTCACTCAGCATAGTTGAACCACCTTGGAAAACTAGGACACATACAGAAGTCTCCGTCTCCTATAGAAAGATTCCACTGGCTGTCACTGTGTGAAGCCTCGCCACAGTATTCTGACTCGGCAGGCTATTTTTAGAGTTGGGGGTCGGGGCTTGTGGAAGGGAGCACACAGCTCCTGCATGCCTATTTTACTTTTAACAGAGCATGTGCCATGCATCATTGGTTACAGTCATAAGACCTTTATTAACTGCAGATGCAATCTTTTAAAGGAGCCATATTGCATTTGTTCTTGAGTCAGAGACATGTCGTTAAGACAATTGGAAACTCTACTAAATAATGAAAACAAATTCATACGCATATGCTATTCAGGTAGCACTTGCAGTCAAAGTTGTGATAAGCATACGTAACTTCCATATAAATAATTTTTCAACACATTGGACTTACACATCTGTGAACTCCTTCAGAGAGGTGGCTGGACTGAAAACGTCCAAGAGGCCAATCACCTGCAATTACAAGTATCCAATCAAATCAACACAATACAAACAATCTCAGGATACTAAACAAGCTTTGAAAGTGTTTTTGTTCTGATCAGCCCCCCAACCGCAGCTTTAAAATGCTCAAACTTCAACACAAATGATTACAGTAATTTCTGGACTATAAGGCACACTCGACTATAAGTCGCAGGTGTTTTAATGTTACCGCACGGGGTTCCCGCTACTTTCTTTTCCATAATGCGGGCGCAAATTGTCTCTCTCTCTCTCTCGTTCTGTCTCTTTTACTATATTTGGGCTCACTTGGTTTGGTTTGCTCTGCCTGACGCTCTTGCGCTTCCTTTATAGTGCGCCCCATTGTGATCTGATGGATAAGCCGCACCTTTGTATTAGCTGCAGGGTCAAATGCAAGTGAAAAAAGTAGCGGCTTATAGTCCAGAAATTACTGTAGTTTAATTAAATTGACTCAAATGAATTAAATTATCCAGGCTTACAACATAAAAACTTAAGCAGCGGACTCACGTTTTCATGCTTCATGTGCTTCAACAAGCGCAGCTCTCTGTAGGTGCGCTTGGCGTGGATGATGGACTGAAACGGTCTGGAGAGCTTCTTCACCGCCAATTTTAAGCCGCTCTTCACGTCATAAGCAGAACTGGAAAGCAAACATTTGCACACTGCCCTTGAAAATCATTTGCAGAAGGCGCAGCAGAATGAAAATGCGACATCAGCAGAAAAGGGCAACTCTCAGCTTGCTGTTTCCACACTAAAAACCTCACTGCTTCCTCTAGCTAACCCACCAGATTGTGTGAAAAACACATTGCACATGATTGAAGCCCGAGAATAATACATGAAAACATAATAATGAAGTAAGTATGACATGTCCTTCAACTGTGGAGAAAATTAATCATCAATTGATTGTTTTGGTTTTTAAAACATCACTGTGTCTAGTATCTGGCTCACAGTCACTCAGTCCTGGTCTTCTTGTGTGCAGTTTGCATGTCCTACCCTTGCTTAAGTGGATTTTTTTCCATCTACATTCCAAATCGTGAAGTCCTTTTCACACTGCACTTGCTCAGTGTAAAACAACTGCAGGACAACAAAATTACCGGTTGCCCATATTCGGAAGTGCTGACATGAAGTAGGAAGTAAAAATAAATATTTTGCCACTGGTTAGACCGCACCTCGACAAAATGCATCTTTCACTTGCAAAAGGAAAGCCCTGACTTCGCTTATGAGGATGAGGATACGAGAGGCAGAGAAAAAATAATAATGGCTCGGCGGGACCTTGTATAGGTTTAATCATGTCATTACTTGGGAATAAGTTTGCCAAAATAAGACTATATGACTGCGCCAGCTTCTCTTGGTGGAGCTTATCTGATGTCACAATACCGCCGCTGTTGAAGAGAACAATTTTCAATTCGAAGCACCTTGCTGTCACAGCAGAAGTCCTCTTGCCACTTTGTTCCAGGCAGCAACGCTCCATTCCTTGCCTCCCTCCCCCCACCTGATACACAATGAATGGGTTTGATAGCAGCGCACTTCGCCCTGCTTAATGCAGTGTGAAAAGGGCTTTTGTTTCATTAAAGACGCCCAAGTGTCCATGATTGTGAATGTGAGTGGGAATGTTGGTTTGTCTTTATGTACCCTGGCATTGACTGATAACCAGTCTTTTTTTTTTTATTATATATATCTGTGTTCTGAAACTGACTGGCTACAGTCATGGCCAAAGGTTTTGAGAATGACACAAAGTATTTGTTTTCACTAGGGGTGTGAATTGCCTAGTACTTGGCGAATCGATTCGTATCACAATTCATAGGGCACGATTCGATACCGATTAATCCCGAAACAAATCTATAAATTGATTATTGCGATTTTCCCCCCCAACCCCCCTCAAATTTAGAAAATACAAATCAGTAAACTTCTACATGTAAACTGTAAGATTTGTATGAAAATGTATTTATTTATCTGAAAATTCAGGCTTATAATTGAGCCACTGCATTTAACAAACAGGTTGCAATCTGCTTCATGTTTGAACAGCACGGAAATAAAATATTAAGGCTTAATGTTCCATTAATATAACACTCTTCCATGCTTAATGTGTGAATCCTAACCCTAAGTAAGACATTTTGTTGAATATTTCCATAAAAAATTGATGTTTAAAAATTGATTCGGCCGCATATCGAAGAGATTTAAGAATTGCGCGCTGTAATATCGCCATATATTGCCGAAGCGATTTTTTCTAACACCCCTAGTTTTCACAAACTTTGCTGCTTCAGTTTTTTTAGATCTTTTTGTTAGATGTTACTATGATATACTGAAGTATAATTACAACAATTTCAAGTGTCAATGGCTTTTATTGACAATTAAACCAAATTTATGCAAATTGGCAATATTTGCAGTGTTGACCCTTTTTCTCAATACCTCTGCAATTCGCCTTGGCATGCTGTCAATTATCCTGACCGATGGCGGCCCATTCTTGCATAATCAATGCTTGGAGTTTGTCAGAATTTCTCGTTTTTTGTTTGTCCACCCGCCTCTTGAGGATTGGTCACAAGTTCTCAATGGGATTAAGGTTTGGGGAGTTTCCTAGCCATGCACCCAAAATGTTGATGTTGTTCTCTCTGAGCTACGTTGTTATCACTTTTGCCCTATGGCAAGGTGCTCCATCATCCTGGAAAATAAATTGTTCGTCACCAAACTGTTTATGGATGGAGAAGTTGCTCTCGGAGGATGTTTTGGTAACATTCTTTATTCATGGCTGTGCTTTAGGCAAAATTGTGAGTGATCCCAATCCCTTGGCTGAGAAGCAACACCACACATGAATGGTCTCAGGATGCTTTCCTGTTGGCATGACACGGATGGTAGCGCTCACCTTTACTTCTCCAGACAAGCTTTTTTCCAGATGCCCCAAACAATCGGAAAGGGGATTCCTCAGAGAAAATGACTACCCCAGTCCTCAGCAGAGCAGACCAATCCCTGCATCTTTTGCAGAATATCAGTATGTCCCTGATGTTTTTCTTGGAGAGAAGTAACTTCTTTGCTGCCCTTCTTGACACCAGGCCATCCACCAAAAGTCTTTGCCTCACTGTGCGTGCAGATGCACTCACACCTGCCTGCTGCCAATTCCTGAGCAAGCTCCACACTGGTGGTGGCACGATCTCACAACTGAATCCACTTTGAGAAACAGTCCTGCCCTTTGCTGGACTTTCTTGGGCACCCTGAAGCCTTCTTCACAGCAATTGAACGTCTCTCCTTGAAGTTCTTGATGATCCGATAAATGGTAAATATTGACTTATCAAATAATGTCAATTCATCTGATGACTGTGCATAACATTCTGGAGTACATTCAAATCGCCATCATCAAAAACAAGGCAGTAGATATTGTGAAAATTAATATCTGTGTCATTCTCAAAACTTTTGGCCACGACTGTACACTACACTACCTGTGGACTCCCGATGTGTTTAATAACAGCAATTCTTATGACTCTGTTTTCTTTTACTTTAGTTGAAGGAAACTTGTAACTTTCATTTGGATATATTTGTGCCCTGACACTGACTGGCAACCAGTGAGTCCATGGTGTGCAATGCCTCTTTTTTCCCCAAAGCCAGCTTGAATAGGCTGCAGTTCACCTGCAACTCATTCGAGGACAAGCATGGTTTTTCAATGGCAAGCAAGTTGAAGCTATCTATATTAACAAGCACTTTTATACAGTCCTATTCTTCTGTTACATTAAATGCACTTGGTCACAACGTATTATTCTTTCGTTAACCCTGCCGAATGCACATTTGCATGTATTCAGAGCATCACGGCCCCCACAAGTCAGCTATGTGACGCTAACCTACGTCATAGCACTGGCACAACGTCCAACGTTACAATTCTTACTGCGTCAGTTTTTTGGAGCATATATGTTAAGAGTACAGACCATGGGTGACAGCATTTCAAAACTAATAAATGCAGTTCATGTACAGTAAAAGTTTTTTCTGACAACAAATGCTAGCGCTGATGACATGCTAACAAGCTTTAGCACGGCGATCGTAGGCCTCATTGAAATTAATGGGCGGGGGCTAAAGTTTGTGACACACTAAAAGAAGCACAAAGTTGTTTACCAAACGGATCCGTATGCGCCAGAGCCGACCGGAGACAAGTTCTGGTAGCGCTCCGGGACTTCCCATATGGCTTTGTTGACCTCCTGCTGGTAAAACTTGGGTCTCTCTTTCTGCGACATTGCTGTCGACCACCGACTACCGAGTCAACTCACTCGTTTGGTCTGCAGCCGGACTTCAACTTCCCCAAAACTTACGGAACTACAATAAAAGAGAACTCTTTTTTTGCCTCCTCTCCGCGCGACAACTTGAAAGTTAGGCTTGTCCTCTTGCGAAATGTTGCAAAATCCCCGTTTGGTTGCAAGCACAAAGGGTCGGAAAACGTTCACGTTGTTTTCGACGCCTCCGCAACTCTGCTCCGTGCCCAGCTTGCAACACCGCGCCAAGTCTCGCGAGAACAATCACATCCCGAACGTGACCCAAATGTCGCGGTGCGACCATGTAATGTGGGAGAATAGTTGTAATCCCACAAAAATACCAAACAAATTTTAAAAGTGGCTTTTAATAAATAGCACCGTTATATATTTTTTTTATTAAGTTACATAATATAAAGAATAGTAATAATATTTTACAATCAAATAAGATTTTTTTATTTGAATACTGATTTAATGAAGTGGATTTGGGATAGATTAGTGAAAGTTTACGAATAATTGACGTGCAACTGCATTGAAAAAAAACTAAAACACCTCATTTAAAAAGTATCACCAGTAAGCATGTTCCCAGTCTGAATTATTTAGCTCACTTTTTTTCTCTTCCTCTCAATGGCCAGTACTACTATTTAAAATGACAATTCAACACATAAAAAAAAAATGTCCTCCAATTGTAGAATGACTCTTGAAGTACACAATAACAGATAAGACTATCTTTAGATGATTTTATTGTGAAAATAGAAGGCACAAAAAGATTTCAAATGAAAATATCAATGCAGCAAGATTTTCCATCAAAGCTAAAGCCTATCCTTTTCACATATAGTCAAATAACATAACATTACAAAGGTTGCCTAATACAGTACAAAACAGGTTAGCCAATTCCAAAGGACGAAAAGACATAACTTACACGACTCCCAATACAAGTGTAATTAGAATTGTATTACAAGAGTAGCAATTATATTTATTATTATTTTAATGATGTTTAGGATTGTTCTGTTTTATACAGACAAGTAACTGTCCTGTGTTCCAGCCTCCAGAAAAACAAGACTACGTTCCAGGTGCCCACATTTTATGGCCACACATATCTCGTGGCAGGATTTAGTCTTGCATGGACTTAATATGCTTCATATAGCCTTGATATACAGTAGAACATTCCCTCCGTGGACAAAAAAAAAAAAGCATTGAACAAAACTGCTTCAGTGAAACCTTCGCATCACGCATCATCAGAATCGTCGTCCTCTTTTTGTAGGTGACAAGATGATGACTTGAGAGGCACCGAATCGAATCCGTCGGATGTCCTCTAAATAAAACAAAACAGAAGGTTAAAGAAAGGTGTCACCCACCCAATGCGCGAGTGTGTGCATGCCGACCTCGTGTGAGTACGCTTTAATTTTGTTGAAGAAGGACTTGCGAGTGAGACGGATGAGGTCGTCCTCGGCGTCCTCTCCTTCCATGATTGCGCAGCTGTCAGCGGTGGGCAGCTCGCACTCTTTGCCCCCGGAGCTCATCATCAGTTTGGAGTACTTGTACTCCAATCTGCAGGCGAAGAGAAGGTTGACACATTTTCAAGTGAAAATTCAGGAGGAACCTCAAATGCACATACATTTACTGTAATTTTATAAACTTTTGAATGGAGAAGTCCAACTTTTTAATGTATCAATAATTTTTCTAACAAGGAGCTGATTTCACAAGTGGTGTTTAAAACATGAACGATCCATTACATTTCCTGGTTGTATTAAAATTTGGTATTTAATCATCTCTCCTCATCATAATGATGACATTTTGACAACTAGCAATTGGTTAACAGTATCAAAGTCAAAACATGTCATCTCACTTGCGCGTCTTCTTCCAGAAGTAACAAATGAGGGCGATAAGCAGAGCGGCGGCGACTGTTCCTGTGGAAACCCCAAACTTGAGCCAGAAATCTAGAGTCACACAAGCGCTGACCGTCTGGGCTGGGAGGGCCTCTCCTCCGTGACACTGCAGCGGCTGCTGCCAGACGTACGTCGTCCTCTAAAAGACGACAGCAAAAAATTAACACACACACAAGTTTGGTAAATAACCTCAGGGTTTCTCTATTTCTTTTTTCCATTTATTCATTCTATTTCTATTTATATTTTTTTATTTATATTTATTAATTTCTATTTCAGGCACTTTCCATTCCTGAATAATGAACAGACCCTTTTCCTTGTGTCCATGCTTACCTGTATACCTTCTTCACAAGCGCTGACAATCTCCTTGTAATTCTGTTTGGTGCACAGTGGACACGCGTGCTGACTCTGCCAAAGGAAGTGGAAAGTGCAGCCATCACACGTCCCCTCTGAGCAGTTACTGTGGACGAGAAACCATACCAGAGGACTTGTATTTTGTCAAAATAGGGTGGAGCGATAGGACCTTGAAATAAAAGTCTCACATCTTTTTCCCCATTTGATTTCCAATATTGATTACTGATCGCCCCACATTTGCTTATCGGAAAAGCAAACTTAAAGGACATTCAAAATAGGCCCATCTCTTGGTTTTGTTTTTTGCTTATTTATAGTTATTTTTCACAACAGTAAGATATGATAACACTAAATGAGATACAACTTTAATAAATCTCCAGAGGGGAAATTTAGGTGCTTCGACAGCACACGGCAGATTGTTTAAAACAAAAAACATATTACTAAATAAATATTGTAGGAAAAAAAACATGTAAAAGCTGGCATATGCAAATGCAATGAGTTATTAGAAAAGTGACATATGATTGAGTTTTGTATTTTTTGTCTTTCATTTGCACATAAAAACAGAGCAGCAAATGAAGATGGTGGTATCAACTTCCACAGATAGGATATAAATGCAGTAAACAAACACACCTGCTATTGGCAGGGGATAGGGGCCAATACCCTGCTGCGGCCCGCGAGTAGCTGGCGTCGCTCCGAAAAATGTAAATAGCTGCCTATATCAATAACTTAAACCATAAACACACCATAAACTATGATCCTAAAACACTTAAATATCTTTTCAGACTCATTTTATAACATACATTTTATTTTGAAAAATGCCCTGGAAATTTGTGTGGCCGAAGACTCTGGTTAACTTCTGAAACTTCTTCAACAAACAAAAACATTCAAGTTTGATTCAACCTTTGCGCAACCAAGGCGAAACTTAGCTCCTCCCACACATATAAATATCTCAATGTGTATCGCTTCAACAAACATCATTGACACCAATTAGCCAGGCCTTTGATACCATCTAATGGCACAAAAAAAACTGTGAACGACCTACAGCTATTTGCAGGAATCAGGAAAACCAAGTTCTGCCGCTTGGATTCCGAGGCTCGCTCTGTTACACCTCTCTCTCTCTTTTGCGCTCATGACATGCGCAGTACACAAAAAAACTTCAGCATGTAAACTAAAATACAAAACCAAAAGTTATAATTCACAAAACAAACAAGTCAGTTGCAAGTAAGTAAGATTATGTGACTGCAGGAGGTTCCCCAATTTAATCACTATATTTATTAACAATATACAACAATATACATTAGAAATGTTAGGTTTTACCATTACAATATTAATAGTTAAATGTGTCAAGTAAAATGAGATCTTCTTTATTTGATTCTTTTTTTTTTTTTTTTCTGTAAGTCTAGAAAGACTTCTTCTTAAAAAAATAGCCCATTTAGTTTAAGTGAAATCCAGAAAAGACTAATACTTTTTAAAAATAATTACAGTAAGTCAAAAAGGTAGTCTTTGTCAAATTTTATTCTTCAATCTGTAACAAAATCTGTTTAAAAAAAAATATTCTTCTAATTAACTTTGCATTTTGCTTCATTTTTATGTTAAGTTACTTTTTCAAGGTAACTGTGGTAACATTGGTAGCAAATAGAGAAAATCTTTTGTAAACTAGCTCCTCTATAATATTTTACATCAGCAGAGATGTGCTTTTAACTCATTTTATTGTTAATATTGTCATGGTCCCAAAAAGCAGACAGAGCATACAGAAGGCTTTAATGCAGCCTCTGATCTGAAGAGGTCACTTAAAGAAATGCTAGTTATTACAAAAACGGCCAGCAGGGGGCAGCAGAGTATAAGAGATCAAGGGTCATGTTGCAACAAGCTCTTTTCCCCAGTATTTTAAACAGGCTTGTGAATAATGATGATGAAACTTTAGCTATATTCTAATGCTAATAGCTACAAAACGGAAAAAGATAAAAATGTACTTTTCCTGATGAAAGAAGAGACCCTAATATTTCTTTTGTTTCTAAAGCAATAGAACACAATATCCTGTAGGCCTTGCAAAATCTGTCAAAATCCAGTAAAACAGCCGGGAGCAAAGGGGGTTGCTTCAATGAAAATGTCTGGAAGCGAACGAGTTAACTATGGGAGCAGCAAAAAAATAAAATAAATGACAAATCACTTTCAAAAAAACGTATTTTGTCCTGAGCAATAAAACCAAACTAATGAAACAGACTAATCCCTCAGCCCTTCATTAAATCAAACCCTGCCTGAATGAGAGAAAGTTTGGCTACAGCGAGCGATACCTCGGCAGCGTGATATGGTCAACGGTGTTCAGGGTCGGGTCGCATCTCAGCCTGATGGTGGCTGAGCGGCCTCCTTTACAAGCCTGCGTTGTCTCAGCGGACCTGAAAAACGGGACAAAGTCACTTAGGATTTGTTTTTTAAATACGACCATCACTCTGAACAAACAAGGCGTCATAGAGGGTGTAACAAATAGTATATACTATTTATGGGGCAACACTGAAGAAATAAAAGTTAGCCATATCCCCTCTCCGGTGATATGTGATTCATTAATGTTACTAGCTCTCAGGTGTGGATGGGCGCCGGGGGGGTTGCAGTGTGTTTAATTTGATGTTATCTCTCTCACACTGGTCACTGGAAATTCAATAAGGCACCTCATGGAAAAAGAACTCTCTTAAGGAACTGGAAAAAGTCTGAAAGAGGCTCCAGATGCTCCTTGCCATAAAATTCCCAGCTTTTCATAAGTGGTGTTAAAGGGGCCGATATGACTTACTTGTAATAGAATATAACATCCGGGAGATCAGATGTTGAGGGGAAGAGCCACATCGGAGAGGAGATGTTTGCCAGGACCGCGTCAGTACTTACACCTTTAAAAAGAGTAAACATTATTACAACATGATCACGGCCTACTGTCACAACTCATGACAAAACATTTTACGATGAAGTGCTTCACCAAATATAAATATGGTGAAGGAAATCTTGACAGACAGGGAGGAGCTAATTTAGCCTGGGTTGAGTTATTGTCACGTTTTTTTCTTCTCTGAAAAGGTGAGGTGGTTTATTTTTTTCCCTAATCTGGAATTTATTTATTTATCCATCCATACATTTTCTTAACCGCTTATTCCTCACTGGGATCTCTCTCTCTCTCTCTCTCTCTCTCTCTCTCTCTCTCTCTCGCTCTCTCTCTCGCTCTCTCTCTCACTCTCTCTCTCGCTCTCTCTCTCTCTCTCGAAAAGTTGAGAAGTGAATTGTCTCGCAAATCAAATGAATTAAACTGAACTGCATCCCCCTTGTCAGGAGAAGCGGTACAGCATTGATGTGGCGAAAATCTTCTCCATTCACATCACCAACGTTCTGGGGGGCGTGGCCTCAAAATGTCGCCAATGCGCCCCCACGTCTCGCTTCGGCGACGACTCCGCCGACATTTATAAAAATGTTAATAAATGGCTAATAGGAAAGTAGTAATTTCTTTTTTTTTCAGGTTACAAAGCAGTGACATACAGGGTAACGCTCTCACACTTCCACTGCATTTTTGCAAAGTGAGGTGAAGACAATGTGCTGTCAAACAATGACACGTGACCTCGCACCAATGAGAGTGTCGCCAATAACGAAGGGCAGTGACGCCACCATGTTCTGACTCCTGATGTCCGAGGGAACCACAAGGGACTGGCACACGTGACCTCGGACCGCCCGGCTGTGCTCCGTCACGTTGTCCACGCAGGTCGCCGGCGCTTGACCCTGTGAAAACGAGATGGCGGGTGAAGCGGAAAGGATACGGAGCAGCCAAAAGGGAAGTGCGGAGGCCCACGGTGCGGAGTGTCACCTCTTTGCCGCACAGAGCCACGTGGAAGAGATGGAAGTAGCGCAGGCCTTTGCTGGTGAAGCGCGGGCCACTTTGGAAGGAGGTGACGTTGGACAGAGGAGAGAAGTCGTAGTGCAGCAGCGCGCCGCTGCTTGTTTGTATTTTAGCCGTGCAATCACTGAGGCAAGCTGTGTAGGCCTGGAAAAGAACAGAAGATAAGAATATATAGTAATACTTACATATTGGAATATGTAATGACAGAAAATGGATGGTTGGATGGAGACATTGTATTTGATCAAAAAATCTAAACAGAAATGGAATGGATGGACTTAAATCCATTTCTCAAGGTTTTGCAATCATTAGTAGTAGTGCTGTAAAGTTGACAAAATATGGAGGACCAAAAAAAACTAAAATTAAAAATAATTAAAAGTGAAAATAAATTAGATATTTTTTTGTATTACATTTTTAAATTATATTTTTTATGATGAAGATGAGAAAAACCTGCACCTGGTTGTTGTTTGTGTTTGGGCCGCACGCAACGCAGGCCGGCTCTCCGGCTGGCCACTTGGTGGCGACGATGGAGTTGGCCGGGCAGCGCTGGCACGTTCCCTTGGCTCCCTCGCCGACCTTGTCGCTGACCAAGCGATGGCCTGGCGGGCAGGGCACGCAGGCGGAGTCGTCGCCGAAGCGAGACGTGGGGGCGCATTGGCGACATTTTGAGGCCACGCCCCCCAGAACGTTGGTGATGTGAATGGAGAAGATTTTCGCCACATCAATGCTGTACCGCTTCTCCTGACAAGGGGGACGCAGTTCAGTTTAATTCATTTGATTTGCGAGACAATTCACTTCTCAACATTTCAAGGCACTTTAAATATGGAATTTACCTAACTGTAACCCTATGTTTTTACATAACGTTTTCCCTAAGCCTTTTCACACTGCACTTAGCAGAGTGCAGTGCCCTTAGAGAGAGGGGGGTCTCTTGTTTACCCCCTCTCTTTTACCCCTTTTCTCTCTCTCTCTCTCTCTCTCTCTCTCTCTCTCTCTCATCTCTCCCACCTACCTATCTCACATCTCTCTCTCTCTTCCCCCCTCTCACATTTATCTCTCTCCCCCTCTCTCTCTACCCATTCTCACATATCTTTCTCTCACACACATATCTCTATCCTGTCATATATCTCTCTCCCCCTATCTCACATTTATCTCTCTCACACATGTATCCCCCTCTCTCACATTCTCTCTCCCCTGCCCCTCCTCTCTTCTCTCTCACTCCCTCCCCACCTACCTATCTCACACCTCTCTCTCTCATATCCCCCTCTCACATTTATCTCTCTCCCCCTCTCAAATCTCTCTCTCTACCCATTCTCACATATCTCTCTCTCTCTCTCTCTCTCTCTCTTTCTCTCTCTCTCTCTCTCTCTCTCTCTCTCTCTCTCTCAACACTCCATACCTAACTGTAGCATAACCATAACTTCCTGTCCATAGCTCTTTTTTTTTTTTACAGCATTTTCCCACAGTTGCTGAAAGTGATGAATATCCTGACCGCTGACGAGTTGTCTATTCGTTGAAAAGTCCAGGTGAAGCTGACAGTATCGTTGCTCTGAATCAGGTACGAGTATGACTGCTTCCTGTTGCTGCCCTTCCACTGCTCCACCGCATTGTTGTCCCACCGATTGAAACCCTGTCAAGAAAGTCAACGTCACTGCGCAAAATGTCCATCGTTTTATTTTTGACAGCGGTCCACATTCAATTGGTGACATCCTACCACCATGAAAAGCAAGGTGCAGTCTGCCGAACACGAGGTTTCAAAGACGAAGCTGATGCGAGACAGTTCACTCTGTTTGTCGTCTTTTGACTTTGGCAGCCTGCAAAGATGACACGCCATGCACATAAGTGAACTCCATTGATAAATATCGGGCGCAATATCAGCCAGTGGAAGAGTTCACCTGTATCCCGGGACAGTGAGTGTGAGCATGAGGTAGTCCGTGTCTCGATCACTGGGAGTAGTGTACACGTATTCTCCGGCCACTTCCCACGCTGTCATGATGGCATAGCACACAGAAGAAAGAAAAATCTGAAATATCATCTAGCCCTAGTACAATAGATGTTTATTATTGTTAGTGGCGTAATGTTAGACTGGTTTACTTCTGCTTATCTTAGAATGACAAATCATGATGTCAACTTATTACTGTAAACCAGGGGTGTCCAAACTTTTTCATTTGAGGGTTGCATACAAAAAAAAAAGGAACACATTGAAATCAATAAATCAAAAAATTATTTAATTGTTTATATGTATATATTTTTATTTTATTCTTAAAAACTGCTACATTACAGCTTTCTCGTAATGGTGATTGCTGGTTTAGGATTTGGGGTGGGCTTGGCCCTGTATCCCCCAAGACTAGCTCTACCCCTGCATCAATCCCAGCTCCACATTCAGAAACAAAAGGAGGAAACTGTAGTAAGATGACCATTTTTAGAATAGTTACTTGACAGTCATTAATGTTTAAAAGTTGGACCTTGACACAAGCAGAAGTGTAATAAAAAACAAACTTCTGCTTGTTAGGATTTTAGTTGTGAATAGTTATTTGGATCTTTGCATTTCTCGAAAAGCTCTAGAATATATAAAACAACTTATTTTTAATAGTGGCATCTATTTTGAAGTCAAACCTCCTTGCCAGCTGTGTCAAATATAATTTTTAGTATTATGTCACGGGCCGCTGAAAAATGAATTGCAAGCCACAAATTGCCCTCGGGCCATGCTTTGGACACACCTGCTTTAAAATGTTATTCTGTAGATTTAGCAAATGTTTTAGGATGATGTACTGTATTTTCCCAGAAAGCAGCAGATGGACGACTAAATGTTGATGACGTACAAACACAATTTGATAGTATAGCCATAATATGTTTTGATGCGTTCACTGACCAGTGCGGCGTACGGAGTCGTCCAAATCTGCCCGTAGGACAGAACTCTTCATGTTGCTCGGCATTGTGTTCCACCATTTGTACTCCAAACCAACCACCGCTTCTGTGCCTACAGGGCACTTTTCACAGACTGTTAACCGAATGATAACATCACTTCAAACCACAGTATTTAATACTTGACATTATTTTCCAGTCTATAAGACTAAGCAATATCCACCTGTTCCATTCGAGTAGAAATTGTCAGCGCAAGCTTGGCAGGTGTTGGAGGTGTTGCTGACAAAAAAACCCGGGTTACACGGCGGACATGTTTGCTTCTCTCCTGACGCGGGCAGCTTCACGGACCCCTCGGCGGTCTCGCTGCAGATTTTCGGCTGGATCCATTTGTACATCAGCTGCGTCTGAGGCGCACGCCGTACGTGGGAATTTCACATTCAATGGGCTGAGCTGGACTTGATCCTGCTTTGTTGCTTACTTTTTCTGTAAGTTTGTGAGCGTACCTTTCCGTGAGCGTCGCAGGGCGTGTGCGTGTAGAAGTAGTCTGTGGTTGTGCAAGCCGGTCTCACTTTGCAGCTTCCTGATGAAACCTCTGCAAAAAAACGATAAAGGGAACAATAGCTCACATCTACGTTAGCGATGCAGCTGATGTGATTTAGGATTACAAAAATTGATGCACACAATGAGAAGCATATTGTGATTTTGAGCCCAAAGCTCGAAAAGCAGTGGTTATCAAATTTGGTTTTTGAACTGCTAAAAAAGGATTCCATTAATTATTCTGTTGTATATATTTATTTATTTATTTATTTGCATACCTACATATAGGGACCGGTGCGGCACTAGCATAAACATACTAAACTAAGAGCGCAACAAATTAATCATATAAATATTATATTGATCGATTTAATTATGAATCGATTACAGGTTTGGAAAGCTTGTTTGATTTTAAATTAATTAACAAATAATAAATCAGTTTCAGCCCCCCATCAATAAATATTCCCAGTTTTCTGTAATCCTCCATGAAAGGAGATTTATTATGTTTGTGTTGAATCAAAGATTAAAAAAAAGAAGCAAATATCTATTTTACTTTGGAAAAAATAATCAATATTTTTGCCTATTTTCTTACATTTTACAAACCAAACCAGTAACTGAATCTTATTAATTAATTCATACGTGTGCATTTTCTGCATCGCCAAATTGAAGTAATGTCCTGTTTTTAAAATAAGGATGCAAAATAAAATTTGATTTTTATTTATTTTTTTATCTGACTCATCCATTGAGCGACAAAATAATAGACATGTTATTATTTTTTTAATCATTAGGTGAAGCCCTATACTAAACCCCTCACCCTTCCCATATCTTTGGGCGTGAAATGGTTGCAAAGTGTCACGTAAATTTGAAATCCATGCACGCATGCTTTCATATTGTTTTTTCTCATGGTGAGGGAAGGCAACCATGACAAAATATTTGTGTCTTGGAGGCACATACAGGTCAAAACTTTCCAACATTAATGACTGCTTTTGCAACATTATTAATAAAAGGGCACCATGTCTTTGAATATATTCAGCATAATTCACTCCCTGGTTGGCTTCTTGTCATTTGCAAAACAATGTTTTTAATCACGTTTTTTTTACGGAATTAAAGTCACAAGTCGCTTTCGTGAAAAGCAGTCATTAGAGATGTTCGAAAAGCAAGCTGACATCTTGGAGTGTACCTGCATATTTATCAGGGTCACACTGCTGGCAAACGGTGGCTCCCTTGTTAGAGTAGGTATCAGCGGGACAGGGGGCACAGCGGGCGGATCCCGGTTTGGCGCTGTGGGTGCCGGGCTTGCAGTGGAAACACTCGGACGTGTAGGCCACGCCTGGAGAGAAAGTTGCACACACAACACAGTGAGACAATCCAACTTTATTTAAATGGTCCCAAAATGATTTGTGTACTCCAAAGAATATTTTTTTTTCATCTATCCAGGAGATGATCAAATCAAGTTTCTATTTTTCTAAAATGTCGCTGCCTAAATTGTCCTCCAATTTGAGTGACGTACCCGAGATGGCGATGTTTCGCACCAGCACGGCTTTGTCAGCCCGACCCTGAAGAGTGTAGGCGGTGGTTCTCCAAAACAGAACATTGTTGCCTTTGTTCAGCTGGACCTGCAGCAGAGTCAAATACGTACATCGTCACAATAACACAACAAAATAATCATTGATAAATGGACCATTTCTGAATACTCTTGTACCCTGGACAAAAAGTCAAACCTCATGATGGCTCCAGTCGCTGTCGGAAATCTTCATCCAGCGGCTGGTAGAGTCAGTGGACTGGCACTGGTCGTTTTGGACCTGAAAGGGAGAGAATCTGGATTCAAGAGCTCCGTCATGATGCTCATCCAAAAAAATTCTACATAAAAGGTGCCGCCGACGTTTTGGATGGATAAAAAGAAGACGTAACAAATGAATGAGCTGGCTTGGCCCACTTACAAAGAACTCAAAGTAGATGCTGTTGTCAGAATAGAAATAGTCAAAGGACACACTTCCCGGTTTCTTCAGGTTGACAGAATACGATAGCGTGGCCGTGCACTCGTCCGTGTTGGAGGCCGCATAGTCGCCCATCGGTGTCCAAGTGGAGCTGGAGAAAAGATGGGATCAAAGATAGCAAATAAAGTAGAGAAGGACGTCAAATTAAAATGATGGCCTGCTTTGAATAAGTCGGAGGAGGTGAATCTTCAGAATATATGCATGCCCCTTCAGACCCGCATTTTTTCTGCTGACCAAAATTTATTTTCTCTTTTCCCACATAAGAACATGTTGTGAGGTGGGTGAGGGGTGTGTGTGTGTGTGTGGGGGGGGGTTAGCTCATGTTTTTAGTTGTTATAGTGGACGCCATGATAATATGGCTGTAACATGTTTTTGAACATGAACATCATGCAAATTAACTTGCGATTGTGATTGGTTAGTTAAGATCCAATCATGAACCAGAAGTGTTGACATCATCCAAATTATCCGTTTTATTGGTTCAGACACGCAAATAGGTCATGTCCACTGCAACCATTTATGGGTCTGATAATAATTTTATTAAATATATATTTTAAATAATTTTGTAATAGAAAATGTGGAATACTGAAATGTGGAATACTGAATATTGTGTGAATTTTTGGGAACGTGAAAAATAGTGCTGTAGATGTCCTGAATACGCTGAACTGTAGATATGCCAATTATCTCTTCATTTGGGAATTGTATAGTGAAAATGGGCGAATTTGGGGAATGGGATAAATCTTTTTGTAAATCTCAGTGAGCTGAACTGCTGTAGTGGTTCAATCAAGAAATATGGAAGAGGGACGTAAAAATTAAGGCTGAGTTTCAAAAAATCGAAAAACAAACAATAACGGCTCAGCTTCGGACAACAGATGAGCCGTGATTGGTCATTTCTTGAGCCTTGAGCAACTGTCATTTTCAATCGACAGCAAAATGGCCACCCCCTAAGATGCATTCTTATGAGATTGCTGGAGGTTGCGGTGTCCCTTATCCTCCTCTTCTGTGAAGGTTCTCGTAACTGCTCGCCCCTCCCTTCTCTGCTCACAAAGGGGGGTGGGGGGGCAACTGTCCTCTCATTAACGTCCTTTTAAAACTTTAAAACTTTCCAGGTAGCCAATCATATTGTGCCCGCTTAGAAGTCCCCTCAAAAAAGAAAATAAGAGCTCATTACCGGTGACAGTCATTATTAGCACTTATTGAAAACGTGACTTTTTAAAACCACAATAAACCATCAAACCGGTGGTCGGACCACGCCTTGGCGTATATATTCCCATGCGTTCTACTAACTTGGAGCAGTCTGTGTGGACGTCCCAACCGTTGGTGTTGATCCCGAGGGTGACGAAACCTGTGGGCAGGCGGTCCCACTCGTCGAAGGCCACACCAGAACCCAAAGAGTACGTCCCGGCCGCGCACTTCTGGCACAGCTGAGTCCGCATGTCCAGGAACTCGCCCTCATTACAGGAGAAAGCTAGCAAAGAAAATGAACATGAACCGCCACTACGTATTTGTACATTGGACTTTTTGTTTTGAACACAACACCAGAGTAGGACACTCACTGCATTGAGTGCCTTTGACTGGATCTGGGAGGCCGGTGCAGGTTTGGGCCTTGTTGGGAATGGCCACCCTCCAGCGAGAACCCAGGACGTCGCACTCGGTGTACTCAAAGTAATAATCTGACTGTAGTGGAGGACAAACAGGCGGGATATTGACATATTTGCAACCACAGAAGACAGAACGAGGCGATATTAGCGATTAATTGGACTATTATAGGATTGTTGCGTGTGTTGTCATTTGAATGGGGAGCTCAAACGTGTATGCTCATGTATGCTTTAAAGCAACTGTTCAGCAGTATTGTCACTGAATTTTAGCATCTTAGCAGTGTATCTATGTTTCTGTCGCTAGTTTGCGGTCGGACTCTCCCTCATGCTGTCACACACAGTAACAAATGAAAGGCATTCTACTTCAGCAAAGGGGAGTCTCCTCAGCTAGCTATCTGAGCTTAGCTATAGACTGCAGCTGGTCCGTGGGGATGAGGATTGATTATTCTCAACACCAGCGCTGACAACTTAGCCACCAACTCTTCGACTTTCTAAAAACACGACAAGCAAATCAAATTCCCGCTGAGGGGACCACATGAGCGGGTTCATTTTTACTAGAGGTGTCAACATTATTTTGTTAATTTTGAGTTCATTTTTTAATGCGCGATTAATGACTGCCCCTTACTTGGAAAGCCTGTATTGGGGGAATTCCAGTCGCAACGCAGCAGACACGTCCACGTCAAAATGTATCAGTAATAAATTTAAGAATAATGCTATATTTGTGGAGACTGGGGTCAAGTTGTATTTTACAATTTTAAAAATGTGCACAATTTCACAAGTTACTTTATGTTAAAGATTAGATAGCTCTTAATACGAAAAGAAAAATGCACTAAATTGTCAACAATGTCTTACAAATGCAATTATGCCATTTAGTGGCAGAAAAGTGACCTCAACACAAATCAATATCACACTCATTTTTACAGTACAGTACATCTTTTTAATTTTAACTCAATTAAAAAAAAAAAAATGAAATGATTGTATCAATGACTAATAGATGCAGCCAAGTTTCCATGAAACATTTTTTCCACTTTTATGTTAACAAGAAAACTTATTTTACTTTATTGTGCATTTTATTGTACATTTAGAACAGATCGAAATTTTGAGATTAGTTGTGAGTTAACTATTGAAGTCATGCGTTTAATTACTATTACAAATTTTAATCGCCTGGCATCCCTCATTTTTACAGTACAAGTTAGCGGTAAGAAACAGGCTTTAATTTTGAGGATGAGGACAGCCTCCTTTCCAAATAAAAGATAAAGCTAATATTTGCCAAGGAGCTCGTTCCCAATGTTGTTTTAATGTTCCTTGTTGAGGGTGTGATGCCTTTTGTCAACATTGGCGACAGCAGGGGCCGGCGGGCTTTGTCTCTATTTGTCTGTGGGGCCTTAACAGTACTTATAGGTGACTGACAAGCAGCATAGCACCTGCATGAATGTCATTTAGGAAAGAAGCAGACTGTTATCTTGTTGTCGGTATCCTGAGCTGAAGCTCACGAGGCGGACTAAACCGTGCAGGATTAATAGTTAACAGAAACACAGCGGCAACAGGAGTAGGCAGGACCTTGGGTTTTCCATTAGGCCGTGGCTGCTAGGGTAGCAGATGGGCCTCGGTTCTGATGTTAAAATGCATCCAATTGGACACGTGCCAGAAGCTTTAAAAGGTCACTTGGGCAAAAAGCAGAAAAGCCTAACGGCATATTAGGAAAAACTCAAGAAAAAAATGCTATTTTTAAAAGAGCTGCTTTTAATTAGCATCCATCCATTTAATTAGAGTAATAAAACTATGTGAAGTAATGAGGCCAAAAAAGCATTAGGCAAAACAATGAACTTGTTATATAGCTTTATGAATGTGTTCTCACTTGTGTTAAGTACAAATACAGCAGATTAAAAAAAAGCAAAGTGTACATATTGCAAGTGGTGTGCACACTTAACTGGGATGTGGCTGCCTTGAGAATTAACATTACATGCAAACTCAAGTTATATGGGACTCAGCGCACACCTGTGTCCATTTGAAGGGACTGAGGATGTTCTAGTAGGCTTTCCTGACCTTCTCATTTTGCTTTCTAGAACAAATCTGAAGGGTTTGCGCTAACACTGATTGCTAGCTTTATCAAATTGTTCATAATTACCTTGACTAAAAGAACTCTCAGCTCCCCTTTAAGAAAAGCGTTCCAAAGCACGCTCCACTGTAGGATTGGTGTCCACCTTTTATTTCATTGGACCATAACAAACTTTCCCAAACACGTGGGGAAATGTATTTTCATGCTAGAGGAAATTTTCTCATCAGGCAATTGATGTTGCTTTCAATGCATTCTGGTTAAATTATTTGAGGCTTTTTGCACATAACTGTATTCTTTCTCTTGTTTTTTATTCAGCCATTTTCAGCAGTAAGAAGATATTTTGTCTATAATTAATGTGATAACTTAATTATTTTTCATGTACGATTAATACCTTTAAAAACACATTTTGCCACTTGTCGACTAAAACAAAAAACAAAAACAAACTTACTGTCGACTGAAGATGACATCATGCGTACTCGGGAAACAAGTGGCTGGTTAGCGGTTTGGGTTTGCTAACGTCACATGACCGAACCCAGAAAACAGGTGAGCCGTGATTGGTCGTTACCTGTAGTAACAACGTGTTTTTAAAGGTAATAATTGTACATGAAAAATAATGAATTTATCGAAATAATTCCAGACAAAATGTTAATTTTTACTGCTGAAACTAAGTATCACTTTAAGAACGCTACATAAATTGTAAAAAATATTGATAGAAAACCTTTTCACATATATAGGGCCAGTATATGATGTTTGTTCTTGTGTGAAATTTTACAGAAAAAAAGCATGAAATCGTTAGTCAGTTGATTGGACTGAATGTGTTTTTTATGTCATGCTACTTTACATGTATAGTTGGTGCAGGTGAAATGTTATTTCTTGCTAGCAGGAGAGTTAAACGAAAATTAGAGTGAAGTGAGACGTTTGTTTAAAACTGCACAAGCACCATCAGAGATGATTGACAGTTTAGTGTGGACAGTGGAAGCATATGTTCAATTCCCACACACACCAACAGACACGCACTGCATTTCCACAGTCCGCAGCCACACTAACTAATCACAAGTGTCGAATTAGAACTTTTAAGAAAATACGTTTTTATAAACCTGCATTTATTACGAGTAATAATTTTAATTTCTGACGTATCGAGTTCAGACATTGCTTGTCACCGAATCAACGAGATGTTTACGTACACACGGACAACTCAGATTCAAGAAGAAAAAAAAGTTTACACTCAACTTGCAGTACACTGCTAACACTTACCTCTTTGCACATGGGCAAATCCGCTGTGGCGTGCGCAAAAAGCAAGCAGAACAGAAGGCGTCGGAAGTACATGGCCGCCTGCTGTCAGGGTTCGAGTGATGGAGTTGCAGGTGGTGGAGAAAGAGGCGGAGGTCGGACTCGCGCCAACCATCCCCCAAAGCTCTCAGGTGCGGCCTCGTTCTCGACAAATAACTGTTGATGAGTCAGCATTCGCTGCAGAGGTGACGAAAGGACTCGCACTCGGTACTTAAATAATAAAAAATAAATAGCAACCTATTGGTCCAGTAAAGATTATGTCATGTACTTAATTGAAAATGGGGTTTATTGTCAGTTGTGTAAGACAAAACAATAGGCCTACAATATTGTTTTTAAGTGCTGGTATTGAGAAGAATCACAAGGTATGCAAAATAAATGTTTTCCCATTCCCATAGCTTTGCTAACTTTAGTAAGCCATCAAAAAAAATGCTACAAAAAATTAGCTAATGATAACCAAAAAAATACTTTACCTGAATTTGCTGGGGGTTGTTTGTTTTTTTGTCAGAGCAGATGGATACATTTTGAATGCCAGAGGCTGATGTTTTTTTAGGCTGGCACAAGACGTCAACAACACTTGTCTCAAATAAGGCCATGGATGGGGGTTTTCTGTCTTCTTCGAATTGGTATCCTCTTCATCATGCCGTTCACATTTTGACATCATGACAGCAAGACGACATCAAACAACTGTTCAACAATACTTGGCCAGAACGAGGCTTCAAACAGGAAGTGTAAAATGTGCTGAGTGCCATCAGCACATTGCAAAAGAGAAAGAGAGGCTGGAAGAGTCAACAGTGGGACTTGCACATTCAAACGTTCAGAGGTCAACTTACTCTTGTGAGTTGCTTTATTTGCGCTTATAGCATGTGCTTCTGGTTCCTTTGGGACGGACTAAAACACTGCTACTATACTCACTGTTCCTTCCTTTGAACAGCCAAAGCTGCATGTGCACATTCATATCCGCTACAATGACTGTAGTAGTAATGAAAGCAATAATACAGCTTGTTTTAGCAGATGGCCACCCCACACTGAATCGAAGTTCTGTTAGAGGTTTGGGTTGTCTTTGCCACCTTTAGTAAGCAGTGTCAATCTTCAAGACCTGCTGCACATGGAAAGGGTCTTTAAATAACGTCCGCTGTTAATTGGCGCTATAGAAATCAAATTGAATTCAAACCAGGCTCAGCGGTTTCAACCTTTGCACTCAAGGATGTTGGTTGATTGGCGATCTTGCTGCTCATCCAAACCACCAAAGCCAATCATTCAAGACCGCTTCCATCTGTCATGACAGCAACAGCACATTTCAAACAACTGAAGGTTTTATTAACATAGTTGAACCTACAGTACAAAAAGTGCAAGGCTGTCTTGATTTCCAAATGGTTCTCATTTTGAGATACAGGAAATACTGTAGTACATCGCAAATGTGATAAAGTCATATAAACAAAATCAAACATTTTCTCGAGTTGTAACCCGCCCTAACATATCGCACGAGACTGCAGCTCAGTAGGCTTCGAAAACAAGGGTTTCAAAACCGTTCCTCAGATTTTTTTAAACTGCTATGTCAGTTAAAGAACAGAATATATGAACCATTTACTGTGAAAAGGAAAGTTATTACAACCTTGTGTCATGAAGCCTGTTCATACATGGCACAAACGAACAGAGCTTAAAGTCGCGTGTCATTTGCCTTGGTGAATGCTTTGAACTTTTAAAGTGCCTCTAGCCGTGTCGTCAGAACGCTTCAGTGGTCTCAATCAAGACTGAGCTTTCTTCTTCCGGCGAGCGCGCCGAAGGAACGCCCCGTCATCCCACTCGTTGGAGCCGAGCATCTGCGGGCCGTTGTGGATGCAAAGGATGGTCATCTCATCGACGTAGCTGAGGTTCTTCAGCAGCTGCGGACCCACGCGGCAAAAAAGTGACTTACAGTAACAAAGCGCAGTTAAATATGAACCTGCGACTCAAACGCTCACTTTAGGTGTGATGAAGAAGTACTGTGAGGTTCTCTCTTTGCAGGCGGTGCGGACAAGAATGTCAAAGGCCCTCCTCTCATTGATGGGATCCATTCCCTAAAAAGGAGAGCACAATACTCTTATCATTGCTACCACTAGAGGTGAGAGTAAGTCACATGTGCACAAATCCCAAGTTACTATGGCAAAGAGCTGAACGGACAAATTCAAAATGGGTGCTTAATCCATGAATAGACCAATAAATATACTAATATAGTTATGTGCTTTTTCTCTCTCTCTCTCTCTATAAAGCACATAAGTCAGCTCAACCAAAAATGATAATTAGCTCTCTAGCGCCATCTGGTGTATTATGACTTTTATGACTAAAGTGATTTTTTTTTCTCTACCTTTAGATTGGTTAATCGCGGAAAATGCACTATAACAGTGATATCAGGTGAACAGTGCATCAAAAAACATGAAAAAAATGATGATTTATAATGGGAGTCAATGGGCTAAAATGTTGACATTTTTACTCATGTGTACTATGAAAAATTATTTCCCACATGGTTGTTCGTCTCTGTGTGCCCTGCGATTGGCTGGCAACCAGTTCAGGGTGTACACCGCCTACTGCCCGAAGCCAGCTGGGATAGTCTCCAGCGCCCCCCCACCCCCGCCCCCCCCGTGACCCTTGCGAAGGTAAGTGGTTAAGAAAATGGATGTCTAGATAGATATAATAATGACAGTAATTTTGGACGGTGCCATTTTGAACTTTAACATGTTTTGGACAATTGGGCGGAATTTCAGCTCACTCAGTGATTTATTTTTATTTTTATAAATGCTTTATATTAATATTAATAAAAAGCAAAAAGCAAAAAAATTGGACACTTTCCTTATGAGCGTAAATGTGTCTATGTGTGTGAGCGTGTTGGTAACCTGGTTGATCTCATCCACCACTCTGAAGGGGCAGCGGTTGAGCTCCTGCAGGGCCATGAGGTACAACATGGTGGTGACGCTGCGCTCGCCTCCGCTCTGATGGAATTGCGTCAGCTCGTGCAGCTGACTGCTCTCGTGGAACTTGACCCGAATGTTGATGCCATACTTGTCGTATTCGTCCTACGGCGGACCGGCAGCAGTGATCAAATACAAAAAGAGACTCTGATAGCAAATTATTACATCCATAATGTCCAATAAAATGGTGGCTGAAGTGGAGTAGGTGAAAATAAAATGTGAGACCTCATTATCAACGTGCAAATCCACTTCTCCTGCACACTTCATGAAGCGGAAGAACTCACTGAACTTGTCGTTAATTTGCTCCACCAGCTGTTTCAGAGGGTTGAGCCAGTTTTCTTTTGCCTGTTCAAAACACACGCACGCACAATATGTATATTGTACACACACACAATATACATATTAAGGCTGGGTGATATGGCTGAAAAGTCGTATCACAATAAAAGTATTTCATATTGGTTGATAGATAAAACATGACATATTACTTGGGGTGTCAGACGATTGAAAATTTTAATCATAATTAATTGCTTGACTTCAATAAATGTAATATGGCTGCATATTTTAGTCATTGATACAGTCATTTCATAATAATTCATAAAATTGAGTTAAAATTAAAAAGATTTACTATACTCTAAAAACGAGTGTGATATTTATACGCATGACTTCAATAGTTAACTCACGACTAATCTCAAAATTTCGATCTGTTCTAAATGTACAATAAAATGCACAATAAAGTAAAATAAGTTTTCTTGTTAACATAAAAGTGGAAAAAATGTTTCATGGAAACTTGGCTGCATCTATTAGTCATTGATACAATAATTTCATATATATTTTTTTTAAATTGAGTTAAAATTAAAAAGATGTACTGTACTGTAAAAACGAGTGTGATATTGATTTGTGTTGAGGTCACTTTTCTGCCACTAGATGGCATAATTGCATTTGTAAGACATTGTTGACAGTTAAGTGCATTTTTCTTTTCATATTAAGAGCTATCTAATCTTTAACATAAAGTAACTTGTGAAATTCTGCACAATTTTAAAATTGTAAAATACAACTTGACCCCACAAATATAGCATTATTCTTAAATGTATCACTGATACATTTTGACGTGGACGTGTCTGCTGCGTTGCAACTAGAATTCCCCCAGTACAGGCTTTCCAAGTAAGGGGCAGTCATTAATCGCGCATTAAAAAATAAAAATAGTGGTGTTAAAGGAACTTTATATTAACTCAAAATTAATGCACTAATTTTGACGCCCCTACATGTAACATATTTCAAAATATTATTTCATTTACCAGTCATGCTAAAGCTCTTTCATGGTTGTCACTTACACATGGTTATCCTTGAATAAAATAACTGATTGAGAGTACAGGGTTTCGCTGGGGTTAGGTTCCAAAAATACCCGCAATAAATGAAATCCGCGAAGTAGTTAGCTTGATGTTATTAAGGCTCTAAAACCCCTCACCAAAGTTTATACAGTTTTGTCATTGAGGCATTTACATTTTGTCACATTTCTCTCTTGTTTAAACATTCTCAATATTCAAACCTTTATAAATTTTATGAAATAGGAACATGACTTACTTTTTTTTGGGTCCTCGCATGTTTATGGTAAAATTTGTTAAGTGTTTGCACTTCATAAATTTAGCCTCAATTACAAAGTTTAGATCAGATTACTGTACATAATCTGCTCATATCCCACATTTAAATCTTATTTATTTAATTAGATAATGAAAATATAATTTCTTTAGAGAGATGTTAGCTATTGCGATTTTCAACACCCATATGGCATGTTTTGCCAATACCGTGCAGCCCTACTAGTAATTTTACTTTTCCAATGTTTCCTCAGAGAGAGCCCATTGCGGCAGAAGCTGGTGTTGGGTCTGCAGCTGCAGCTTTTGGCCCACTCCTGGCGCAGAGGGCTCCCTGAGATAGTGTTTTCGTCGCTAGGTTGTCCAGTGCTGAGCCTGAGATCATCTGTTTTGTTTTGTTTTGAATGCTTGTTTATGCACTTTTCTTTTTAAATGGGTCGGTATTGTGTGGGGCGGTGGGCTGAGGATTTTTTTTTAAACTATGTAAAGCACTTTGAGTTGCATTTTTTTTATATGAAAAGTGCTAATACCAATGAAGATTGATTGATTGATATTAAGTTCATCTTGACATTTCACCCAAAAGGGGTCTGGCGATAGTGACTGGTGGTGTACCTGTGACATCCTCTGTCTGAAAGCAGTTAAGGAATCATTCTTCTCAGCCAGCTCTTGTTCCAGCTCATTTATTTCCTGCAGCCGCTTGCTGCACTCCTCGACAACCTGGAACAAAACCACCACCCAAGGTCAAACGCGACAAATGCTGTTGTGTAAGCAGCATCTGAGTTTCAATCTAATATTTATGGTACACTCTTTTCCTTAACTTTCACCATTTCTTGGGTGTGATTGTCAAGTGTCCTGACCTTTTTACTGAGTCCAGGAAAGCACTCTGCTCTGGTCCGCTCTTCATTCAACATGGCGTCCAACTCGTCCAGCGTGTCGGGCAGTTTACTGAAAGCCTGCAATCATAAAACAAGTACTGGATTGCAGCTGCACTCACTCACATGCCAATCTCATCACGCATCAGGTATGATATTTGGTGGACAGCGAGAAGCTAGCTCACATCATGGAGATATTTGGGTAACGGCTCGTTAGGCTGCATCTTGCAGATTGATTTGGCTTTCTTCATGATCTCTTTGCATGCTTGTTTCAGCTGAGCTGTACTCTCTTCCAGCTGGCTGCATTTTTGCTACATAAAACACACACAACCAGCCAATAGTAAGTACATCGGCAACACATAGACAAAAGTTGGTGAGCATGTACTGGTGGGCGAATTATTTACACGAATGCCTTCGAGTCCTCTCGCATTTTCTCTGCAACTGTTCTCCAGCCTGGTCTTCTCTGCCAACAGCCCCATTACATCCAATGACAGGTACACCTTCTCCATGGTCAACTCGGCTCGCAGCTAGAGGTGGGCGGAAGAATGAGGGACGGCTGAGGTTAAAATGACATTCTGACAGTAAAAGGGAACACATAAAAAGAAGCTTAAAAACGGGTCAATATTCATCCGCAGCCTGGAGCCACTAAGTGACTGCGTAGAGCCACCCAAAGTTCACTGATGCTGGGCCAGTACAAATTTCATGAATAAATACGATGACATCAACACACACGTGTGAATATGTCTTTGAATCAGGCTAAATTCTTCAGCGCAGACTGCTTTACTGCAACCGTTCGGAAACTCAAGAGCGCTGAGTGCCCTAACAACGAGTACTGGAGTGCACTCTAGGCACTTCAACTGGGGAAATTACAGTACAGATGCAAACAGTTCAATCAAGAGCTGCTGGTTTACAACATTAGGATGTGTTTGGAAATTAAAGGTGTATTCAAGGATCTTTTGTCGCTGCGTCATCCGGGTGGATCACCTTAACGGTTGGTTCTCGATCCCGTCGTTCAATCTGCCTTAACGGTGTCGGGGGTGCTCGTTCCTAGCTGCACATGCGCACTTCGACTTTTATTGAAGTGGCAAGTCCACCTGGCTTACACTAGTGTGCCAAAGGCAGCATTTGCTGTAACAAATGTCTAACTTCTCCTATAACAATACATTTTGCAGGCATGAAAACGGGTCAAGGGTGAAAAAGGTGAAAAGCACCAACATTTTGCCCGTTAATATTCGTCGGGCACTCGTCAAACGGGTAGGGGGGCATGCGGTGGACGAAGGAATGGCGAATTTAAATGTTCAAAATTTTATGGTGTCAAAAAAAAACTGTTTGCGAAAATCTTTGCTACATTTATTGGACTATGATGGATGTTGAAAAAACAGCATGCACTGCCTTCAAGTAAGGTTGGGTACCTTTCGCATTTGAACCACTTCGGTTCCAATTGTCAGTATCAGGGTATCGATACCACACACAGTCACAACTAAAGATGCGCTTCGGAACATGGCAGCATCTGATTAAATGTGAATCGGTGCCATCTTCGGTATCTGAATCTGAATCTCTGGTCACCTCCAACCTCCCCACCCCACCCCAAATTATTTCCTCATTGGAAGTGCATGATTCATGCAAGTGACCGATTTTGGTTTCAAAACGGCAAATTTTACCGAAAGGTGAGGGATTTTTATGCCTGATTTTCAAAAGCATATTTAAACTTATCAATCGGATTTAACATTACCTGTATTTTTAATACTTGAAAGTGCAGTATGCACCAGACAACAGCGGCTTTTCTTTTTTTAGCTTTAAAAATGGATTTTTAATACCTCTGAATCGATTCAGAATCTTTTTAATACGACGATTGATGTATCAGAAAAATGATTATCGTTCCCAGCCCTAGTATATACAAGTTGCACCTGAGTATAAGCAGCAGGACCAGCCAATTAAAGTCATTAAAACACAATAATAATGTTTGGATTTTCTCCAAAATTCTGTGTTACAAACTTATCATGAACAGTTGTAGGTGACAGGTAATTCCAAGCACGCAATGTATGAACCTCAGAAGATGCATCAGAGTTGCAGAGTTTCAGTTCATTCAGCCTTACCTTCATTTGTGCCAACATTGCACTAACTATGGATATCTTCTGGGAATTGACAGCAATTATTTTCTCTTTTGTCTCTGCCTCAATCTTCTTCAGGTCAATAGTACTTTGCTCCAGTTGCCTCAGTCTAAAACACATGGAAGTAGTGCATAAAAAGTTGTCTTCAGAGTAGGAGTGCAGCAATTAACCGGTTTTACGATTAACGGTGGTTTTTAAACGTCAGGATTAAATAACCGCGTGCCGTTTAGCAACACCGGCCCCACAGCCCATTTAGCGGGCGCACAACAACACAGGCGTCTCGCCTCTGGGAGTTGCGTACCCGATGGCTGTGGGATTGGGTTCCGCTGGCACCGGCGGGGGGCGCCCCCGCAACGCCCGCGGCCCGGCCTGGACCATGTTGAGTGGACATGGGGAAAGGGGAGGTTGAAACCAGGCGAGGGCAGCGAGCAAGGGGGCGAGGCGGAACGGTGGGGCCTCTCGGCCCGAGCTGCCGTCACCAGCTGCCTCCCCGACCCTGGGGCTCCATCCACTTCTTATACATAGTGCCCAACCCTATTTTAAAAAAGCTCTGCTCTCACATTTATTTATTTCATGCTGCTGACGCTCTGCCAGGACGAAATGTTATCCAAATGAGGGGCGGTCGTGTGTTGGACTCCGCCGTTGCAACCAGCTCAGTGACATAGTGGTAGAGTGGCCACCCTGAGACTAAGGGGTTGTGGGTTCAATCCCTGGTCGGGTCATACCAAAGACTATAAAAATGGCACCCATTGCCGCCCTGCTTGACAGTCAGCATTAAGGGTTGGAATTGGGGGGTTTGATCAGCTAATGATTCCCGAGCGCGGCCCCTGCTGTTGCTCACCGCTCCCTCAGGGAATGGGTCAAATGCGGAGAACGAATTTCGCCCCACTTAGGTGGATGTGACAATCAGCGGTACTTTCACTTTCATTGGTCAAGTGAGCGGCTCGGTGAACAAGGAAGTCTCGCCGGCTTGCATGGAGAGCTCCAGCAATGGACGAATATCTTGTCCACTGTTACGACAACTTGCGACTTGAGTTGCTCGATAGTGGACAAGATAGTTGTCCATTGCTGGAGCTCTCCATGCAAGCCGACGAAACTTCTTTGTTCACCAAGCCGCTCACTAGACCAATGAAAGACAATTTGCAACGGCGGAGTCCAACCCAAGACATGCTTAGGACCGCCCCCTCATTTGAATAATAATTTTGTCCTGACAGAGCGTCTGCAGTGTGAAATAAATAAATGTGAGAGCAGAGTGTTTTTATTTATTAATTGATATTTAATTATATTTATATATTTAATTTTGTATTTATTTCGACATTTATTTTTATATTTGGCGAACGTTTGGCTTCTACTTTTTGAGAAGAACCTGGAATCCACCTTTAATTGATTATGATTCAGTTAATGGGTTGGTCTGTAACGTTTTCCTAGGTAAAAGCAGACATTTGCAAATGTTTGGGTCAAACAAGAGATAATCAGCCTGCTTTCATGAAGGACTAGAGAAATCAGAGTTTTGAATCAGATGATTCGGACAATTTTAAGTTAAACATAGGCTCTAAACGGTTTAATCAATTATCAAAATGGTTGTCGATTAATTAGATGGATTAATTTTGACACCTGTCCTTCGAATTAAGAATTACGGTCACAAATAAACAGCTTGAAACAAGAGCAGTGCCCAACTACGCAATGTTCAGAGAAGTCGGAAAACAAAAACTGCCAAACACGTGTAACCACATTGAAACAGCATTAAGTAACAAAGAAGCAATAATAATGCTAATGCCACAACAAAATATGCACAGAAAAAATATATATATGGATTTTTGGATTTGGCAGATCGATTGTCTTTTTGCATTGGCCAATAGATGAGGGGATATGCTTGAATCCAGCAAATGTGCAGATTTGATTTAAAAAGTTGACCCCCAAAAATGTATCCATGAACAGATAACACAAACGTGAAGCTAATGGCATGATAGCAAATGCATAAATAAGGTGATTTGTTGTTTAAGCCGCAGCAGTGGAAAGTCATAGCTTGTAGTCCAAACGTTATGATAGAAAGAGGCACCAGTAGGGTTTGATCATACCTGTCTTGTTTGGTGCTGATTTTCTGCTCCAGTTGTCTCTTTTTGGTCTTTAATTCCAAGAGGCTCTTCCTCTCTGTCATCAGTTCATTGTCACGGCGATCCAGTGCGGTCGCTTCTTTTTGTACCGCGTTCAACTGCTCATCAATGTCTCGTAGCCTTGTCTGGCAAACCTTGATGGGCGATCAAAGATGACATTTTCGACTACCACCAACTCTGCAAAATGTGATTTGCTGTGTGTGGTGGTCCCGTTTAAGGTGGAGCGAGAAGAGTGTATGTCTACGCAATCCTGGCACTGGTTATAAAACAAGCAACCGATGAATGCAGTTCAAATTGAAGCTCATTTTCAAATCCTTAATTTAGCTTGAATGCATGTAAACATAGCGGGGTGTCCCTCACCTTCATCTGCTGCTCCAGTTGCCGTTTCTGCACATTATCCACTGTGATGCTGAGATACTTGGGCGGATACACTGTGGTGTTTTTGGTAGAGACAACATTGGAGTAGAAGGACTTCTTTATCATGTACTTCTGGTCAGTCGTGTAAAGTACTTTAAGGTACGGCTCCTCTATCACCTGCAAAATGTGTGTAGAATGTAAGCCTCATCTACTGGGAACGTGGCTTTTGAGGTTGTGCAAAGTTAATACCGTTTTTATCATGGCTTCGGTCTGCTCATTGCCTATGGGGATCTCATGCACTTTATACTGATGGCACAGATAACTCATCACCTCATCGGGGGCGTCGAATGTTTCGCGGAGATAGGTATAGAACCCAAAACGCCTGCAAAGACAAATGAGGTTCAGGGAATTGGATTTTTTTTTTTTTTAAATACCCCAATGGTGGGACTGCATCAGTCTAATTACTTACATGTTATTCATTAATCACATTTCTATTGAAGTCAGAAAGATTTCACACAATAATCCACAAAGTCCCAACTTGAATTAATGTATGATGACTTTTCTTACTCTCACCTCAAGGACTCAATATGCCGCGACGGAGTAGCTCTTGAGCACGTCTCTGCTGGAGCAATAATAGCATTGATTCTCAACTTCAGTTTTTCACGCACCTGAAGTCAGAAACGTTCACTATGTTAAGAATTTTTCAACCTATTTAGTGTGTGGCATTTCATCAGATCTTATTTTGAAATTGTGCTTTCAATTTGGCGGATCACTCTATTTCCATTTCCTGTTTAATCTTCTCCGTTGGTCATTCAGCTTATAGCGGTGCAGTAGTCAATGACAATGTAAGGGCTCATTCTAATTCACTCAAATTGATATTAATGGGTAACATTCTTAACTGTGCTGTTAGAAAATGTGTGTTTATGCCTTTTATATGCTCGTTATTAATGTTTACAATCAATAGTTGATAGCTAACTTGCCGAGTGTGTGCCTGTTAGTGACTTATTAATATAATGAACTTGTTGAGTGCATTTGCATATTCCTGTGCTTTTCGTTGCAGATTCCTTTAACGCAGCCCCTTTTAGTAAAAATAAACGGTTCAGAGGTTGAATCATCAACACACACGAAATACGTTATCTGGGGTTTAAACTTGATTAGTATTGCATTTGATTATAAAGTTGCCTCGCCAAAATAATCAGAAGTGTCTTCACCTCTGTCAAGAAGAGATCCATGTCATCTTTCTTCTGGAAGACAAAAGCCCTTAGGTCGTTGAAAGAGATGTGGTTCTCCATGTACTTGGCAAAGCGATGCTCTTTCACGTTGATCTGAGGAAGCAAAATTTAAAGGCATAATACATTTCGCTTCATAATGAACAACCAATCGTTTTTTATATAGAATCAACCGTTCTTGATTTCTTAAATTCACACTGTGAATAGCAGCACTGTATTTTATCTTCCAGAAAGATTTTCAGTGCAATTTCAAACAAATATTAATTTAAACTTCTTCTTAGCATTTATTGTATCAAAAACATAAGGCATTAAATATTTTTTAAAAGGTTTTAACAGCCTTTGTGCAACTTCACTTAAGCAGCTAGCATTTTAGCATGCAACATACTAATAATGTAGGTTCGCGGCAAATTATTGTTATTTTTTTTACTTGTACAAGTTTTGAAAGTGTAAAATGCCCTACAATGAAGATACCGTGAGCGGAAACAGTTAAAGGGGTAAACTACATTTAATGTTAATTAACATTCTCATCAATTTCAGTTAAAGGGATACTTAACTCACTGAACCATTTTCAGCATTAAAAAGTTAATATTTTGTGCAGACTTAATCTGACAACTTCATTATTTTTCACGTACAATTAACACATTTAAAACACTTTTTTTCCCCCCACTTAAGCGATAAATAGCAGGGCGTGATCTGCTTTTTAGGATTCGAATAAAATATATATAGTAGCCTAATTACATTGAAAACAAATATAGAAATGACTAGTTTTTAAATGTGACTGAAACTAACTTTTGCATTTTGGACTTCATTTTGTTAACCCTGCCCTTGCGAATAGTAATTACAACAAGCACATTCCAGCTCAAGGAAGTTAAAGTGTGATTGCAGTTCATTATTCGAGCTTTAAAAAATATCAAATTTGTCTTGTACCTTGAATGACAGGTGGTCAAATCAATTTCTTTAGCACACTTGCCTTTTTTACGTTTTCCTAATTGTTCAGATATACTGATTGTGATCTAGTAAGTTATTTTAATTTTTAATCGTATACAACATAACTATTTACATTGGTAACTTATTCAAATGTTTAATCTATTTTAGACACTAATACATATGAAATAAACATCTTCTTCATTAAAACACTGTAAACTAAAATGGTCTGAGCAATGAAATTCCAGGGCTGAAAATGAGTCTTGTCTATAAGTCCCAGTCTAATGACCAATCACGGCTCACCTGTTTTCTGGGATTGGTCAGCAAACTGAGCCATGATTGGTCATAACCTGTTTCCTGAGCACAGGTGATGTCATCTTCAGTCGAAAACAAGTGGCAAAATTACTTTTTAAAAGTATCAATTGTTCATGAAAAATAATGAAGTTGCCACATTAATTAATCATAGACAAAATATTAACTTGTCAATGAGTCAAGTAACCCTTTAAGATGTTTAGATGGTTCAAATTGAGATAATAATCCTCAAGAAGGATTTCAATTACTTTATCTGGCTCAGGAAATGGTTAATTTTCTCAAATTCGCAGTTTTTAGTTGGTGAATTCTGGTAAATAGACATAGCCACAGTGTAATGCCTTTGAATTGCACAGCACATTGACCATCGACATGCAAAAACTAGATGTAAGTCACCGTATGCTTTAGTTCAGGGCAAAGTCAGGCTCACACACGAGAGACTCTTTTCCCCCCGATCTGCTAAGAAGGACGGACAGAGTCCCGCACGGAGGGAAAATAAGCCCTCGGTGGCAGCGGCCAATCGGACAATTTTTGTTTTGATTTTGTGAACATGAACACCCATTAACAGTTTTACATTAACAGTTCAATGTGATTGTGATTGTTTGAGGCGCAAAAATGCAAATTTTTATCTCGTAAACTATCATGTGAAACCGCTTATTTTGAGCCTTGATGTATAAACATTAAAGCTGAAGAGTAGGTATTGTTAAAGCGGTTTCTGGAGTTCAAAGTCCGTCCCTGCTCACATGCACTGCTTTGCATCAACAACACTTCAGAGGGGAGTTATTTCACGAAAGCAAATGTTCATTTTGACAACTTGGTGACTTCTTTGGGCCCTGTAACGACTAATAAGTCCGACTCACCACAAGCATCAAGGGCTCTGAGACATTTCCACTGAAAAGGTGTCTGTTCTGCCTGAGCCACTGCACAGCCGCGTACGTGTCCCTATGGCGTCCATGCAGCTTGTCCTCTTTTACCTTCATCATGTTATTCATGTCGTTGAGCTTTTTTTCCAACACTGTCAATCACCACAAAAGGAAAACGATTTGGCGCCGTCATCCTCACGTGTCCTTGCTCGGTACTTACTTACTTCTCAATTCTGCACACAAGTTGTCCTTCTCCCGGCGCAGGTCAGCTTTCTCTTCCTCCACCTTGTTCCTCTCCAGCTGGATGCGCCTCAACTCGGCATTGACCTCACTGATCCTCGGAGTCACGTCGGGTTGGTTGCCAGCTTCGGCAAGCACGACTTCCAAGTCCTTGATCAGCAATTTGACGTTTTCTATGCGCTTCCTCTGATCTTCTTCTTCAGTCTGCTTCATTTTAAATGCCTGTTTTATATCTTCAATCTGTATACAGGAGCAATAAGGAGCAATTAACACTTTATACATGTGTTTTTAAACTACTCCTAATAAGTCTCGAAGAACTTAATTTGCTTTGCTTTTATAAGTTTTTAAATGTCTTAATGGTCTTGGGCCATCTTATTTATCTGACCTGCTTTTACTGTATCAACTATGGATGTTTTCAATTGTTCAGCACCTTGAGTTGTATTTTAATGAATGAAAGGTGCTATATAAATAAAAGTTTAATTGATTGAATATTGTATTTGTGGAATAAGAATTCAAGAGCAAAATTCAGCCATTTTTATCATAAATAATCATGCATAAAGGCTCAACTTGCAAACATCACATGACCAACAGCAGACAACAGGTGAGCCGTGATTGGTTGTTACCTGAGCCGTCTGATGTCATTTTCAGTTGGCAGTAAGTGGCAGAATGGCCGCCCCACTTAGATGGATAAAAATGGTTGGATATTTCTGTGTAATTCTTATTCCACAAATGCAATATCTACAAGGCCACGTTTAGACTAGCAAGGGTGCATAGAACCTATTATTCTAAAGAACATTTTTGACTTTACTTAATTTTTCATTCATTCTGATTCATCAGATGATTTTTCCTCCGTGACTACAATTTTTATATCTACACAAAACATACTGTTCTGTGTCCGGAATGCTTTGTGTTGATATGCAAGCCACCAAACTGGCAGAGGTTTGCGAATTATCACTCACCTGTTTGTGAATTCGATCCAACTGATCTTGTTTTTCTTTGCATTTCAAGGAAGCTTCTTTGATGGCAGCACTCTGAAAAATAATTTATTACTATTATTAATATCAACAAAAAAATATTAGATTAGATTACACAGCACAGGGAATGGGACTCAACTTCCACAGAAGATATAGAATGAAAATATTAATTATTTACTTACAATATAAAGCTCCTAAATATAAAACTCCTCGTGTGTGTGTGTGTTTAAAGTTAACCAACAATGACAGAGAAGGATACAGGACCACCAAGCCGTAAAAAATATATATAAAAAAAACCTCTCTGGTGTGGCACTTGGAGGTATGCTTAAAAGGTATTTCTTGACTAAGTTACATTGTTACTCAGCCATGCAAAGTTGATATTTTGTTTCTTCGGCCCGTGAAGTGGATCAACAATAGGCTGTAGACAAAGCTAAACATGGATAATTATGCTTTGTGTAGAATCCAAAATGTGTCACCTTTGCCTTCATTTGCGCATCACTAGGCTTTAGCTGCTCTTCAATGGCCTGGAGTTTGCTCATCATGGGCGCATGGGACTGCTTGAGGACGGACAGTTGCCTTTTAGCCTCGTCTCGTTCCTTTTTCACACACTCAAGCTTTTTGCGGGTGGTTTCATACTCCTACAAGCAGAGGGAACAAGAGGCTTGAAATTTTTGAATGAACATTCTCATGTGCCAGCGAGAGTTTACTATATGTCCTCCACTCACTACTCGGGTCGCAAAATTCCCCAGATTCTTCAAAGCTGTATATTTTCCATTGCAATTAACGGTTTTGTAGATTTCCAGCTTTATGGGAATATTAAACAACATTCATGTTTCAGTTTTTTAATAAAACCATCTATTCCTTAAAGGGGCATGATATAAATTTGTGTGTTAAAATAACCGTATTTTTCACCCTCACGTTTTAAAAATTGTATAATAGACAGGAGGCACTATTAGGGCACAATGCTTGTTCCCCCTATTTTTCTGTAGAGTCAAATAATGATGAGTGTGTCAGGGACGAAACTTAAGGTTTCTGCTTGAGCGTGATGTCAGGCGCGGGCACGCTCTCTCTCTCTAGTTTCTCAGTCGGAAGGCAGAAGTGTTGGGAGTGTGTTGACGCGGGTGCGAAAAAAGACCAGTGTGGGCGCCAGGGTATATAAAAGTGTGTCAAAATAATAATAAACCGAGATTGCAGTGCGACCCTCCGTCTCCTTTTGTTCGACCATCGGGCCGAAACTTTGGCGACATGCAACGGAAATTGTCCCCCGGAGGCAACTCCAACCCTGGAGAGAAAAATCTCCGACCACGGTCAGGATACCGAGCAAGAAAGGATGACACCTGTCTAGTGTGACAAAAAGGGCAAAATCAAGTCGGACAAGCGTGGCGGGAGGACGCGGATCAATATTGGAGCAGCGTTAATATTGGGAGTAGGTGGAAAGACCTAAGAGGATAAAACGGGACCCACAGATTGATTTCCTCTTGTTAAAAAGGTAAGACCTCGTCACGAAAATGCGATAGGATCTATTTATGAACAAAACTACCATAAACTAACGTCTCGGCATGCTGGGCGTGTGCACATCGTTGACTTCCAGTCCGCTTTTCTCCAGAGGCGTCGACAAATACACAAAAACTCAGAAACTTAAATCATGCCCCTATAGTTATACTTGCCAATATATTAATTAAATGTCATGCTTTTAATTATATTATTTTGCTTGGTTGTTTGCTTATATGATACAATATATTTCCATTAAATGACCCTCAATTTCAATTTAATTTCCCTAAATCCCACATGTATTTTCAAAATTTCCCCAACTTAACATCCCATGGAAATCTACTGTACAATGTCCACCCCTTTGCAAGCCTCCTCACCACCCAGGGTGTTTTCTTCTCTAGCAACTCGATCACATCCAGATGCCTCTTCTTCTCATAATAGCGGTTCTCGTCAAGTTTGTTTGTCTCGTATCTCTGCTTGGTTTTCTCCAGATAGCTGCTTCTCTCCTTTATGACATTCTGAAAGACGTAACAATGGAAACACACGAGCCTTCAGAATAACAAAATGTTAAACTAGTCAATTTTGGATTATTTGTTCTCATCTTTAATGGTGAAGTTTAATGGGACTGTCGAGATGAACACAAACAAGGCTCTGTTGTACGCATTTACCTCCATCTCTCTATCTTTGGCGCGAAAGTTTTTGAGCTCGCAGTGATACTCGAACAGCTGCGGGGGACCCACAGACTTCTCGGTTGCCTCCAGCAATTCGATTTTGGACATTTTGGCAAATTGCCCCACTTTTTCCTGGCACAGAGAAACCAAAGGCATTGAAGGGAAGTCTGAAAAGACTGACACAAATGTGAGCGAGACTCCAGACTGAAACATACCTGAGGCAGGAACTGGCAAAGGTTGTTGACTTGAATTTGCAGAGCCTTGACTTGCTCCTCCACTGTTTTCTGGTTACAAGTTCTTCCGTTCAGCCTCCATACGGACTGATTGTTCGCCACATGGATCTCTCGGTTAATTATTATATTTCCATCATTCTTAAAACTGAAAAGAATATGAGTTTGTAATTAGGCAGCCTCTCAACTGCGGAATTTTAAAGAACATCATAAATAGCAGGCCTGCTTCTCTTGAAATGTTCTAGTTTTACACCAAAATAAACATTAACTATTTGGTTTATCAACCTTTACATAACCAACTAAATAGCATCATGTGCTTAACAGGTAGAGTAGACACACTGTGTGAAACCAAACAATCAGAGGTGTTGACAATGACATACTGTTTTCAACATCTAGCAATGAATTAAAGTTGCACAGAAAGGCGGGACTATTGGAAACTGAATCATTGTTGCTTTTATAATCGCAGTGGAATGATTTTTTACTTGCAATAAGGGAACGTAGTAGTCACTTCAAATGGGTCGGACTGGGAAGTTGGAACCAAACCTGCATCATCAGGTTTGTGGAAGGAAATTGATCTCACAGGTATATAATGTTTGCATGCGTGTCTAACATAAGGGCTGGCCTGCTAGCTAATAACACAAGCACTACAAAACGTATCAATTTCACCTTAAAAGAGCATGTCTGTGCCAGTAATACAAGCTGCAGATGTCACAGATAACTTACAGTTCAATTTCAATAAATCCTTGGTTGCATCCTTTTTTCACGTAGCCCCCAACCTAGAAGAAGAAGTCATCATTGTACGTCTAAAAAAAGGAGCTCAACAAACGTCTTGCAATGTGTTTTTGGTGTACTGTAATCAATTTTTCATTAAGATTGTTCAGCCTTTGACATTTGACCTTGTCGCCTCTTTCCAGGACAGTGGTCTTGCCTGCCAGGCTCAGACAGATGGCGCACACAATGCTGGACTTGCCAGTTCCATTCGCTCCAATAACGATGTTCAGGTTTGGTCCGGGATAAACCACAGTGTGGTCGTATGTCCTGGAAGAGCAAGAAAAATATTTATTGTGAGTATGTATGATCAAATTGATTACAGTCCCAGAGATGAGAGATCAGCCAAGCCACAAATTTCTGAAGTTGGAGCTCCGAGCTTCCTGTATGGAGTTAAAGGATCTTTTGTCGCTGCATCTTCCGGGTGTATCATCTTAACGATATGTTCTTGATCCCGTCGATCAATCTGCCTTAACGACATCGTGCGTGCTCATTCCTAGTTGCACGTCGTGTGTTTGTAGCATGTAGCCGCTGCGCTTCGGATACAGCCATTCATCGTTGTAGCTCCACCGATCTAACCGCATACTTTGAAAATGGCTGAGAGCTGCAAAAGGGCATCTGTCTATGAAGTGAGGCTGGCTGCAGAGACTGATGAAGATGATGATGAGCTTGCACGTTCCCGGCATTTGATAGGCGTTTCCCCCGGACGAGCAGGAGAGCCGGTAGGATGGTCTTCCGCATGCGCATATTTTTAAAAAAGTGACAAACAAACGTTTGGCTTCAATGCAAACTCCATTGGAATATTGAATATATGCAAAAAAGTTTTTTTGTTGTTGCATATATTCAATATTCCAATGGAGTTTGCTTTTCATCTCTGTGTGTGGTACATGTGTTGTTGGGGGAGGCGGGACCAAAGCGAGTTCTTGCAGCTGCTATTCAAGGTCGGACAACCATGGATGTCAAGGTACCACTGACTGCACAAATCAGATAACTACTTAAGAGTCCAGTCAGATACTTTTAAGATATTCACTCCAGTAATATTAGACAGGGCGACTTTTCTACCAAAGTTATTTCTGTACTTGCTGTACTATGCAAGATCGAGTCCGGGCTTCCTGGGTGGAGTTTGCCGGTTCTCCCCGTGCCTGCGTGGATTTTCTCCGGATACTCCAGTTTCATCCCACGTTCCCAAAACATGCATGGCGGGATAATTGGACACTCTAAAATTGTCCTTAGGAGTGATTGTGAGTACGAATTGTTTTTTCTCTATGTGTGCCCTGTTATTGGCTGGCAACCAGTTAAGGGTGTACCCCGCCTACTGCCCGTAGTCGGCTGGGATAGGGTCCAGCACCCCCGCAATCTTTGTGAGAAATAAGCGGTTTGGAAAAAGGATGGATGGTGTTTTAGTAACACGTTCATGTACGTTATATACTGCACTGTACAAGACCGACAGGTTTGATGAAGCATATTTTACACAATTACATTGTAAATAAATGATTGTAATAAATAATGCACTAATAATATTTTTTGGGCTGTGAAGAGGAAATAGCCGAGCCAGTTGACAGGACGTTAAGCAGAAAACCCGTACGTAATTCGGTAACCAAGACACGAGTCGAGTTTGTTTGTTTTTTACTCCGTTATGGTATACAAGCCATGCTGACTTTATTGAAACAGTAGCATTTATGACGAGCAACTTACAGGAAGTTTTTCATGGTGATGCGAAGTACCGCGCCCTCCACAAAAGTACTCTCAGACTCGTTCGCTTCCCTCGGCTGACTGCTCGTGACGCCGCTGGCTGATGAGCTTCGCTCGCCATGACCGGACCGAATTACTTTCCGGGGAATCGCCATGAATGCTATGAGAATGAGACAAGCCGCGGCCCATTAACAGAAACCTTTTGCCGACATATTTTCATCCGAGCGCGCTGTTTCTTCTTCTTCGTCTTTTTTTTCTTCGCGGAGGCGCGCGACTTCTTCATTTCGTTCAAAGGCAGTTGGCAAATGACGTTTAGGTGCATTACTTACACCTAGTGGTGTGGAGTGTGGATCGACAAGTAGATGAGAACACTTTATTCCTAAAACGGTGGATTCCACGGATTTAATATATTGGAGCTAGAATAAAATAAAATAAAAAAGTGTACGTAATTATTGACTCATTTAAAATGTATAACATAAAAATTCAACTAAAATGTACCGGCACTTAAGTTACTGTTTCAATTACAATGTTTTGCCCATAGAAAAATAATAAAAATTGAAGCAAATGTTTAAAGAGAAACTTAAAACACCAAATCAACTTTTTTTTGTTGATAAACTATAAACTGGTGTCTACAAATGCTGTCTACATGTCCTGGTCATTATTTTGACATTTTAGCACATGTTTGTTGAAAGCTTAAAAGCAAAAATCGTGTTTGGCCATCTTAAGGTTAAACACTAAGATAAACACAATGCCACGAACTTCCGACTTCCGCAAGTCACACACCAACGGCGTTTCCAGCCACTGCTGCGACACACAGGCCGCGTCCCAACACTCGCACCTGCACCCCTCCAACCGCGCGCTCTCGCCGATGGCCGCGAGCAGGAGCGTTTCAGCTCTCTGAAATGCTTTGGAGAACTGAGACAGACACACTACACACTCGCAACCATTGACGGGAACGCGGAGACCCGGAAGTCGGACGTCCCACTTCCTCTGTGGCATATACCCCATTTGTCGTCTCATTACACGAGAAGTTGCGGACTACGTCACTTGTGGATTGTGACGCCCCCGCCACCCACCAGTTCATTCTCGTACACACAATCACAGCCAGACGACGCCCAACCCTCTCCCCATTCGCAACCCAACAGTCCTCCAGGCAACACCCACTTAGAGCACCGATTTCAAATTTTAGTCAGGGGTGGAGCAAGGGTCTGTTTTCCTGTTGATTTACCCTTTACCTTGAAGAGGGTCTTCTGCCCAGATTTAGTCATAACTGTTTTCATTTCCTTATTTCCCCTGTAAAACTTTTATCTGTGGATGTGTCTTTGTGAGTGTTGTCGCGATTTCTGCCAGCATGTCTGGAGGACCTCCTCTATTTCCACAACAACAGACCATTTGTCTGTGGTTGAAGTCAATGTGTTAGTATGATTTCTTTGTAAGTCTTATCTCATGCCGGGTGTCGTCATGTCTGGAGGACCTCCTCTATTTCCACAACAATAGACCATTTGTCTGTGGTTGAAGTCAATGTGTTAGTATGATGTTTTTAAAGTATCTCATGTCCGGTGAACTCCGGGTGGGCTGGTTGCTGGGGGCTTTGTGGTACCGCTTTTCAAGATAGTATAAGAATGTTGTAAGTCCTCGCATTTGTGAGAGGCTGCAGCCATTGTCTGGAACTCACTTGTGCCCGGAATATTCTGTAGAAATAAAAGCTTAGAAGTGACTGTTCATCGATCTCCACCCTGCATTCGGATAACCAACATTCTCACTACCCGAAAGAAAACGAGCATGCGGAAGAAAAGATCTTTTTCTTCAACAACCTTAAAAAAAAGAAAAGAAAATTGTAATAAACTTATTCTTAAAAGTTAAATACAGCCGAATTAGTGTTTTTGGCAGTGATTCTTATGCACACCACGAGTGGGAGCCTGCATAACGCTAGTCATCCTCACGCTACACTTTTGAGAATCACTACTGCAGGGGTCCTGTCTTCGAGAGCCCCTAACCAGCCTGTTTTCCATGTCTAACTCCTCCAACAACCCTGAATTAAATTATCAGGATTGTTATCAGGCCTCTGCAGAGCTTGCTGATGAGCTGATCATTTCATTCAGGTGTGATGGAGGACGGAAACATTGAAAACAGGCTGGAATGAGGCTTGCGAGGGCCAGGCTTGGAAATCCCTGCACTACTGTCTTAAACTATACGCAATAGGATTGTACTTTACACATCACACTCATTGGACAAATATTACTGTATTATACTTATCACTTACCTTATATGTGCCAACAAGGAACATCTTGAGAGTCTGTTTTTCCTTTTTTAGATTAGATTATATTTATCTTAATCCTTCTCAATGCTTTTTAAAAACTTTGTCTTGTGTGCTATATCATTACTATTATGAGTGTATAAATCAGAATATTGCTGTGCTGCAACAATTGAATTCTCCTCAACGAATAAAGTATTTATTAGATTTGAAACGATTAATCGATCATTCAACAACTAATCGATCATGAAATGAATCAATAATTATTTTGATAATCAATTAATTGTTAAGAAGCCTTGTTTAGCATAAATTGTCCTAATGAAATATTCTCATATTTCTGTAGTCCTCCATGAAAGCAGACTTCAGAATTATGTTTGCGTTGAATTAAAATAAAACATTTTCAAACTGAAAAAAAATCCTGTTTTTCTTTAAAAAATATTCATCAACATTTCCCACCAATAACTGAGAAAAACTTATATTTGAGCACCTTTTTGCACTGTCAATTCTAAATAATGTCCTGTTTTTCAATAAAAGATGGAATTTGAAATTTGTTTTTTAATCTAATTAATTGATTAATAGACAAAATATTTAGAAAAAAATATTAAGCAGCCCTGGCATCTCGCTATGAATCTATCCCTATATCTCTAGCTGTCTGTCTGTCAGTCCATCTTGTTTAGGGTGACCATATTCCCATTTCCAAAAAAGGACACTTGCCCCGGCCCATTTCCAAAAAAGGACACTTGCCACGGCCTTGAAATTGTGGTACCAGTCGTATTTACACATTGTACTTTACCTCCTATTAGCCGACCCGACATTCATGAATTTATAAAAAATCCTGACGCCCGAACAGGACGTAAGAAAATGGTCTATCCTCCTAAGAGAGGACGTTTGGTCAACCTACCTGTTAATTCCCATCAGAGATCTTCCTTTACTCATTTTTTGGCTTTGTGTTTAGCTATCTCAACAAACTCTACCACTATCTTCCAGCGGTGGGGGACTTGAGTCACCTGACTTCACTTGAGTCAGACTTAAATCCTCGATTTTAGGACTTGACTTGCTGGGATAAAATTCACAACTCGACTCAACTTAGGCTTGAACTACTACATGACTACTACTACATGAACTACATTTGGATCATGTTTTTGATCAAATTGTGAGTAAAAAAAAAAAGACAAAGACAAGAAACAACAACAACGCCGCCTAGCTTAGTCTGTCTCTATAAAACATACACAGGGCAAGATACATTAACATCTAAGTTTAGCTCAAACGTGAACGAAGCTTCCTTTATGTCAGTTATGCGTTTAACTGAAAAGACAGTAAAGTAATAAATAAAACTCAGACTGGTTGACTGAAAAAATGTCATATTGAATGTGTTAAATGTGTTAGCAAAGCTAGCTATCACAGAGTACAGATACTGTCTGCAAAGTGGCTAATGTGTGAATATATGTCGTTAACTCAGCAAGTCTGTATGAATGTTGTTTTGCTTAACCCAAGTAATGACTTGACCCAACTTGCTTGAAATTTAATGGCGACTCGACTAGCTTGATTTTTGCCACTGCATCTCAATCTTGTAACTACTTGAGGAGTTAATCATCTTTTTAGGTCTCTCTCTCTCTGTCTCTTCTGTAAACAACGTCAACCCTTATCTGATTACCTGTGTTACATCTTGGGACTAAGAGGGGGGCAGTTGGTCAACTGTATCGAGATATCATGTGATTCTGGGAGGGACTTTTCTAGGACAAAGGATATTACCCACGAGCGGAGTGAGAAACGACACAGATGAGAAACGAGATGGAGCCGCAAGGCTCCAATCTCATCTGTCCACAAATTTGTGTAATAAATCCTTAAGGAAATATCTCTTTTCACAGATCTCATTGTATGTTTTGTTAATCAACGGCATGAACACGGAAATAGTAAGAATCCTTCATCCAACACTAGCTAGCTAGCTCCCCAAAAGATAAACAACCACCATGGGAGCTAGCTAGGGAGCTAGCTAAAAGGTACACAAGCACAATGGGAGCTAGCTAGCTATTTTTCTCCAATAGGTTAAATAAAAACACCAAATATTAGCTTGTGCATTTATTGCAGAGAGGATGTTCAGGGAAAGAATAACGGGAGAACAGGACGCTTTTTGCGTCCGCATTGTGGATTAATAATCTGCAACACGTCTCATGGAGCCAACAGTGGGGTGGAGGGCCACCCACTCGGCATGCCGCCTGTATTCGCCCTTCTCCAGCAGGTACTGGCGCCCCCTGTAATTAGGCTGCTCGTAGAAGACCCAGATGCCATCTTGCACGTGAGCCGAGTGAACGTCCCGATAGCGCCAGCGGTCCTGCAGGTTTGGCTGGTCCTCGCTGAATTCCATCATTTGGCCGTCAAAATCTGCCCGTTCGTAAATGCGAATCTTGTGCCTATTCGGAGGCTGGAGCACACAGAGAAGAAGTTTGGATGGCAAACGCAACTTCAACATTGCGTTTCTAGTGTGCCTATAAATTGGGGTTGTCAGACTTTTTAGGTCTGCGGACTCGCCTGAACAATGCAAAAATAAACATAACTAGCATGTTTAGCCCGAATTAAAGTGCTAAAATGTATTAAAAGTGGATTTATTTGAGAAAACTCACAATGTCAAAAATAATAAATTCATATTTCTTAGAAAAATAAAATTGTAATCTTACGAGAATAAAATCGTAATTTTCCAAGATAAAATAAAATACTATGATATTAAAGTAACATGAACCATAACATGAAGGGACATAAACTAGGGAGCATTGACAGCGATGATCAACTGTTTGAACAATTATGTACCAAACCAACCACTCGATTGATTAATCAGTCAAGCAACAAGTCAATGGATTGATTGTCTTTCTTCACTCATGCAGACAAATTCACTTGTGTAAGTTTGTAAAACATAACACTCATTGGCAAGACTTCAACTCATCTAAGCTCTCTGCATGCTCACCATGCATACTACCACCCACACTCTTCGTTCCAGCAATCTGTTTATTACCCTCTTTATTTACATCCGCACTACTTTTCAAACTTATTTTTATTCGTATGCCTAAAACGAATGGGAACTTGTGTAAAGCACAAAAATCCCACACATAGACACAAGACTTCAAATTAAAACCTTATCTGCACATATGGTGGAGAAGGCCAGAACGTACAGAACCCGCCCACAGCCAAAACACAGGTGAAGGATGAGTCACCATACACCGTTAAAATCTCATCAAGGCATGCGTTTGGAACACAAAATCTCACACAGTGAAGCTAATTAGTACACGAGTGAACAATAAATCCAGACATGGCCGTTATCATGATGTCAGCACTTCAAGGACTGACCAATCAGCGAGATTAGACCGATTTGTGCTCAAGCTATAAGTTGTGGTCTGAACCTTTTTGTTTGAAGAAACTTTTGACTCTGAAAAACTTGACCTCTTTTCACTTAAGCTTTAGAGCATTGATTAAGGTGTTGGAGTCGGAGGTTTAAGAACTCAATGTCATCTGGGCCTACCGGGGGTCGCTTTCCTAAAATAAACACCCACCAGAGACATAAATAGGGGAGCCCCACACTTAAAGTTCATAACAGAAGAAACACAACTTCAACAGCCAACAAGGGTCCAGTTGCCTCCAATCATCCATCCAATTTGCGGATTACCCCGACCTTGATGACTGACAATCCACTGATCCTCTTAATGCAGGACTTACGTGTCTGATCAGGCGGCAGGAGCGGATGGTGTCGTTAAAGCCGTTCCAGCTTTGGTAGTTTGGGTACTCGCCCTGCACCAGCACATACTGGTAGCCCATGTACTGGGGTCTCTCGTAGAGCACCCAGGTGCCGCCTTCCACCCGGATGGAATTGCAGCGGCTCACGTGGGAGGTGAGCTCAGGAGAGTCGCTGCCGCATTCATAGTAGCGGCCCTGGTAGTTCTTGTCCTCGTAGAAGAATATCTGCAAGGAGAAAATGGATATATAAAATAAATTTGTCCTCTGGAATGTTAAATATATATATATATATATATATATATCACCCAGCCAACCATCTATCTTTTGTCCCGGTCTTTTTTTTTCTCAACAGTCCCTCTTGATGAACAATTTCCCAATCAAATGTAACAGGTAAAACACGTTTTAAATCAATGTATTTGTTTTTGGTATTGACCAAATGTGTTGTTTCATGACAGACAACCTTTTACCCATCAAGAAGAAGAAAAAAAAAGTGTGACATGAAGCATCAAGCTAATTGCTCTGACCATGTTACTCATATTATCTGAAAAAAGTACACTGATATCAAAGTTGTATTTTTCTTATTATAGCTAAGTTTGTTATTGACCAGGTAGCAGAATAGCTAACCCAGCTAGCATGTATCTTGAACAAAAAGCCCAATATTAGCGTTGATTTGTAATCCTGTTACTATGACTGGAGGAATATTGTAATTAATTCAAATAAAATACAATTTTATTTAATCGTAAAGTATTCAGCACTATTTTTGAAAAAATGTTTTGCAGTTACCTGTACCGATATATGTATCAACTTGCACCAAATAGTACAATTAATACGACAAATGCAATACAGTATCTAATAAAAAGTGAACTAAAAAAACGGCAAAAATAAATAAATTGGATTGGTTTATGAGCTGTTTTTCTTGAAATATAACGTTCTGTTCTTCAAAAATGTTAGCATTAATTATACGGCACGTATAATATTCCATTCACTGTTTCACTGCTTTATATTTTGTATGTATAAAACTGACATAAAAGTCATCTTGGCATTCAAGGAGAAGTCGTACTCACCTTGCCTGTACGCTCCATAATGACTTAGTGCTTCCTATCAGTCCCGTCGAGTCAAAAGCCCTCAATGGCGCTGCCTTACAGCGGCTCCACTTTTATGTAAACTCTGATGAAATGCAATGCCAGTGGAACGATTCTCATTGAAATGAGCAGCCCATTAAGTTTGCCGCATTAGCTGAGGCTGCATTTGGCCTTTATATGTGTTGATACGGAAATTTTCAATGAATGCTGTCTGACTCTGGAAAACGATTCCATTTTTTTGCACCAAATTTATGCCAAGCCTCCTACAGTGCAGTAGTGTCATTCGTTGTTTTTGTTGTTGGTAACACATTAAAACATATAATCAGAGAAAAAAAAATGTGATTGAGGTATTCCCATGTAGGTTATTCAGAATGTTGAGAAGCTGTGACCCCTGCTTCCCCTGGACAATGAAATCATTGTTGTCAAAACAACCAGAAATCTCCACATTTGGCCCTGCCTGGAAATTATTATTGTTAACTTGTGTGAGGTAGTAAGAATGTTTAGAATGTAAAATTGTTTAGGACAGGTTCCTTCATGCTTGACAAGTCTTTATCGTGTTGAGATAGTTTGCATCAAAGCAAACCACAATGGCTTAATGTCATTGCTTAGTCATTTTGAAGGTATTTCAAATACAAATCCAATATTTTGAACAAAAACATTTTTAGACTACATAACAGAATTTTATTCAAATGACGTAGAAAGTTCTTTTATTATTATTGACTCATTAGATCGATGACTATATCATGAAATTATTCCTAAATTCAACAGCCATGTTTCACTATAAAATCCATATTGAATGTACTGTATGTACCAACTGTATGCCACAGTGTACTGTATGAAGTAATAAAGTACAAATACTTTGTTATTGTGCTTGATCATTTGCGTTTCTACACGTTTTGCTCTTGATCAATACATTTGTCAGCACAGATCTGTACTTTTTCCCCCTTACTTTGTCGAAATATACTCATTACCTCTTTCAACCTCCTCAGATGTAAACAAAAGACATAAACAGAGAATGTAAAGTCCACCATGGTTGATATCATGATTTATTGACTGAGATCTTGTGTGTCTGATGAGATATTGGAAAAGCAAGACATCCCCCATCCATCTGATTTTATTTTTATTCTTAGTAGAGCACTATGTAAGTTGATAAAGGGGAATCTATTTTGCATTTGAAGACCCCCCCAGTTATGCCAAGTTATCAAAACGAGTTGAACAGAATCATTTCTAAGTCTGTAATAAGAAGTCTGTACTTTTATACTTTTACCGAAGTACAGGCGGTTAATCAGTACTTTTACTTACTACACAAGTATCTGTACTACTTTATTATAAGTACACACAAAATTTCTGAACAACCTGTATCATTTATTTCACGAATGTGTTGGGAGGGGGTCTTTTAATAACTCACGAATAAACATGAATATAAATCATATATGAAAAATTCATAGATGATCAGTAAATGTGTGAGCCAAATGCTATGTAAATACCATCATCCAGTTATGCTGCACAAACATTGTATCCGAATGCTTGTCTACACACCCTTGTGTAATTGTAAATACGTCATGCAAGTAAACCAGCCAAATAGAAAGCGTCTGATGCAGTTGATCATTTATTGATGCATTGGGAGAGGAGACTAAAACTCTGTGATCCTGCGGAAGGAGCCAATGCCAGGAGAGGAGGCGGCCCAATCGGCGTGCTGCCGATACTCGCCCTGCTCCAGGAGGTACTGATGCCCTCTGTAGTTAGGCAGGTCGTAGAACACCCAGGCGCCGTCGCTCACCACGCAGGAGTAGGCCTCGCGCACCTTGTAGGTGTCGTACAGTGAGGCGCAGTCGTCGGTGCATTCCACCATCTGGCCGCCAAAGTTTGGCCTCTCGTACAGCCTCAGCTTCCACGCGTTGCCGTAAACCTATGAGACAACATGGATCTGAGGTAAGTCAATGGAAAAATACGGACATATCAAAGTTTTTCTGGTAAGAAAATGTTGGGGCAACTCATGAAAGACCATCCATTAAGGAAAAGAGCATATTTTGGAGTAGGAACTAGTTACCAGTTGGCCTGACCGCTCTCAAGCTCTGCAGAGCTTAAACTGTCAATAAAATTCTCTATGGCCAATGAGCTTGTATCAGCGGAGCCTTCTCTTAGCACCACCACCTCACAGCCTAATAAAATACTGTAAGGCAAGTCAAGGCAAGGAGTTTCTCTTGGAGCAGAATTTCAATAAAGCCGATATCGAGTCTTACGTTCTTGATTGCGCGGCAGGATTTGACGCTGTCGCTGAAGGCCATCCATTGCTGATTGTCGGCATACTCGCCCGGGCAGAGGATGTACTGGAAGCCCTTGTAGTTGGGCCTCTCGTAGATCACCCACACGCCGCTCTCCACCCGGATGGAGCTGCAGCGGGTGAAGTAGGAGTGCAGGTCCGCGCAGTCGCTGCTGCAGTTGTAGCAGCGGCCCTGGAATTTCTTCTCCTCGTAGAAGGTGATCTTTGAGAAAGAGAGGCAAGTGACAATGTGAGTCCAGCAAACCAATGGCAAGCTCTTGCCGTGCAATGTGCTTCATCTCACCTTCCCCATGTTGATGCTCGGCAATGCTCGGTCCTTGCTGATGCCCCGTCAAAGTATTTATCGATAAACAAAATGTGCAGAGTGAGGCGAGCCTTTGATACCCAGATGAGGCGGATTTACATATCAGCAAAACGTTTGATGGGCTTTTGTTCCTCTGCGATGATGAGCTGCTATCAAACGTGTGCTGGAAAAGTGGGGGCAGCGGTGCCTGTTGATGGGGGACGGGGCGGGTGGCAAAAAACATCTTTTGTTTTCTGCGCAGTCACACAAAAACTGTCTGTCAATGGGAAGCAACGAAAACAAACCAGAAGTTGCAAACTTGCCCCAAACATTGATTGTGAATGCTGAGAGTTGCTTTGGAGCAGCCAAAACTAAGTGAAGTGAAAACACTGAATTGCTTGACAAAATCATTTTACTGGCCATTTGCATTTTATCTTTTGAGGGAAAGGCCTATATTCAAGAAACACTAAAACTAGTCTAAACACAGCATTTTACAATTGTGTAATATAAAATAAGCAGCAAAATCCACCTGTTTTTTATCCCATGGGGCAGCCATTTTGCCTCTTGCTGTCGACTGAAAATGACATCACAATTCCTCAGGCCTCAGGTAACGACCAATTACGGCTCACTTGTTTTCTGAGTTTGGTCATGTGACGTTCGCAAGGCACTGTGATGTCATTTTCAGTCAACAGCAAGTGGCAAAATGTCCGCCTCCTGAGATATATAAAATTGTGTGGATTTTGCTGCTTAATTCATATTCTACAAACACAATTTCAATCAGAATACCGCGTTTAGACTAGTGGGTGCGCATAAACCATACTGTTAAGAAATTGTTGTGACATGCCCGTTAAAATGCAAGAAGAAAAATGACAGTCAGGCAGAGTCGTGGCCTAGTTTGTATCTCACTGAAGAAAGAAATTCTGAACATGTCTGTAGGCGAACATCTTTGCAGCCTTTTGGAACCTTCCTCACAAAACACTCTTGACATACGCACACCCTCACAAGCTTTCACAAGCTCAGTGAGATATGGGCTTTTAGGTTTTATTTTGAAACCTCTAACAATTGACTGGTCCCCAGTTAATGCCAATGCACATTTAGACAAACATGACTTTACACTCATCTTCACACCTATAGACACATTTTTGGTCCTTGATGAAGCTAACATGCTAACGTTTTTGGAATGTGAGAGGGGGAGAAAAAAAACTCCTAAAACTAGCTAACTACATGGCTATCTATCCAAGAAGTGTGTCGAGCATTAAGCTAAAATAAGAACCTGATTTCAGAAATTCACATTTCAGCTTGCTTTATTCAACAAATGACAGAGGAATCTAACAGGTGTCTGTGATGCGCCGGATGGAGCTCAGCCGGATGATGTTACTGGCTCCCAGCTCGCGGAGGTTGCGGTGCTCGCCTGGCTTCAGGTACAGCATCTTCCCGCGGAAGTTGGGCTGCTCAAACATCAGCCAGTGGCCCTCCATCACGTTGCAGGACTGACAGTCGGACATGCGCAAACGGTCCACGTTGTCGCAGTCGTCGGTCAGCTCGTGCATCTGGCCTCCAAAGTTCTCCTTCTCGTAGATTCTCACTCGGAACGCTCCTCTGTGCTGTGGGTCAAGTTGGAGCATGGTCACATACAAAACAAGCCAAGACGAAGTGTAGTTCTAAAGACTACCAGTGGTGGGAACTAACAAAGTACAAATATGTCTGACTGTACTGTACAGATGTCTAAACTTTCTACTCCTTACTTTGTCAAAATAGGCTGGTTATATTTTTCTGCGAATGACAACAGGGTGTAAAAAAGACGTAAGTAGAGAATGGTAAAGTCAATCGTGGTTGAGCGCTTCACTGATTGATTGAGATCTTGAGGACTCATAAGGTAAAACATGAACCAGGGGGCTTTAGCAATGACGGAGCAGATTTTGAGAAGCAAAATGTTTCTCATCCATAGCCTCATTTAGGAGGATTCTTTTGTTGTCGACTACAAAAATTATTTGTGGAGAATACGTTGTGCCAGCCTACAAACCACCAGCTTAAAAAATGATCTCAAATCACGTAAAGGTAAAGGGTATTTTTCTGTTAGCATCAGCTAATTTAGCTTTGTTGTTGTTGTTGTTAATCAGTTCACAACATTAGCCAAGCTTTGTGGGCAGTTGTTATATAAGTCCAGCCAATGTCAACATCCAGGTCATTTTATTCTCAAGGTGTTTAATTGATCGCAACTGGACTGTCCTGGTTTAGAAGACGTTTCACTTCTTATCTGAGCAGGCTTCATCACTTCATGCACAAGGGTAGTTAGGACAGCACTAGCCTAGGGAAAGGTGTGGAAACCCAACTAAAGTATTTATCTTTGAAGGGATAAATAGTGGTGTTTTCACACCAACCACCTGAGAACTAACTAACATGTGACATGTAGAGGGAAATTATTTTGCATGCAAAGCATACTTTTATACTGAAGTACATTTTAAAGTATCTGCTTTTTGACTTTTAGAGTCAAATCAGTACTACTTCTACCAGACTTTTTTGCTTCAGCCAACCAATCAAATCACTAAATAACCATATTTAGTAACACATATCCAACCAACTAGCTAATCAGCCAACCAGTTAACCAAACCACCAAAACAACCAATCGTGGGATCAACTGCATCTAAAGGCCTTCCAGCAACTGGTGCCTTTAAGAAATACATTTAGCTTCCGGTCATATATGCACTTACCAAAGGGATCATACGAGAGGATCTGATGCAGTCACTCATATTGGTTCCCATCAGACGCTGGCTGTCCGGATACTCGCCCCTTCTGACCAGCACCTGTTGACCCTTGAAGTTGGGCTTCTCATAGACCATGAAGAGGCCGCTCTCCACCCGGCAGGAGTTGCACCTGCTCAGGTAGGTGGTCAGCTCAGGGCAGTCGCTGCTGGTCTCGTAGGAGCGACCCTGAAAGTTGCGGTCCTCGTAGAAGATGATCTGTGAAAAATATTTGTAAGTGGAGAGTCAGTAAGATCCATTTTTTGAAAAACAAGGATTCAGATCGTGGTTTGTGCTTCACCATTGCTCACTTACCCTTCCCATGGTCATGGTATTTGTGAGATAACGGCAGATGTACAGCTTGGGCATCAAGCCTGGTCCCGTTTTATACATCTCGCGAGCCTAATGCTAAAGCCCTGGAATCATCACTCTATATTGTGTGCCGGGCTGTATGACTATAGGGTGACAGACTTCACTCTACTGTATGTCAGAATGTGGCTTTTGTTACAATCGGATGTTTAATGCTGCAAAAATCAAGGATGGACATCAATGTGGTTTGCCTAACACAAAAGGCCTGAAACCAGCTGGAAACTCCTCCATACAGGATACATTGTACAGTTAGTAAGAGGTCATCTGAGGAGCACGGAGCTTCTGTGATGAGCTTGCATTCCCTCTCCAAAATGCAGCCTGCGTACAATAGCAGCTGCAGCGGTCGGCGAAAGAATGCAGGCCTGCTGCACTTTTGATGAGTCATGAGGTTTGACACAAAGGTGCCCAAGGTTGTCTGAGGCCGAGGGTCACTATAAAAGGGGCTCAGTTGTTGGCATGGGTGCAACAACTACAAGCGTCACCATGGGCAGGGTAAGAGCCATCCCATTGTTGTTACACGTTGTTTTGAATCATGACGGTAAAGCTTTTCATCTTTGATGCTTTGTGTCTTCCCGCAGATCATTTTCTTCGAGGAGAAGAACTTCCAGGGACGCTCTTACGAGTGCAGTAGCGACTGCTCCGACATCCACCTGCACCTGAGCCGCTGCAGTTCTTGCCGGGTGGAGAATGGCTGCTTCGTCCTGTACGACCGCTCCAACTTCATCGGTAACCAAGTGTTCCTGAAGAGGGGCGAGTACTCCGACCTGATGCGTGTCGGGAGCGTGACCGGCGTCGGGACGGTGGTGATGGACACCGTTCGCTCGTGCCGTCTCATCCCCATGGTAAAATTACATTCCCGGGGTCGGTGCTATATTTTAGACTGAGTGGCTCACATCGCATCTGTTTGGGGTCCAACAGCACAGGGGACAGTTCAGGGTGAAGATCTACGAGCTGGAGAATTTCGGGGGCCAGATGCAGGAGCTGCTTGAGGACTGCGAGTCCCTGCAGGACCGCCTGTACATGTCCGACTGCCAGTCCTGCAACGTGATGGAGGGCCACTGGCTGCTGTTTGAGCAGCCCAACTTCCGTGGGCGTGTGATCTACGTGAGGCCTGGGGAGCACAGGAGCCTGCGGGAGAGCGGCCTGAGCAGCGTTATGAAAATCAGCTCCATTAAACGTATCATGGATGTGTGCTGATTACCAGTCGTGTCAAAATAAATTCAATATACTGAAGACTCATTTGAAAATGACCTGTGCTTTCTTTGTGTGGCCTTAAACTTCATAATGATTACAGAGGTTATCCCCATGTAGTCAATCATTATTAGGTCTGTTTTTGTTATCAAAAGAAAAAGAAAAAGAAAAAAAGTTACAGATAATGAATCCAGATGGAAAATGGTGGAAGGTCCAGCGAATCGTGGCCTCCTCAGAGCATGAAGCCTCTTGTGATCACTGAGCAACACGGTTAAAACGTTGAAGATTCCACAGCGTTACAGAAAATAAAGGTTGTCGATAGTCATTAATCATCTTAGGAAAAAGAGCATACTAGTACCGTACAGGACTTCAAACTAATTTGATGAAAAAGAATGCTCAAATACCAATTGAAGATACCATTAGCTTTTGTTTTCCTTTTGCAAAAACACAGTATCATCACGTTGGGTGGTGCGCTGTTGTTCTCGTGAAGCCGAGCCCCAAGTGGCGGTCACAATAGAGAATGAGGGCAAACAAAAGCAACGTCAATTGACCACATAGAAAAAAGAGCAATGTTGCGCTGACGCACCGAATCTAAATAGGTGTTCCATTGAAGAGACATTGTAAAAAAGCTGCTGCTTGGTGAGCACTCCTCTTGTTTTCTTCCAATAGATAAAATGTGTTTAATCAGTATAAAATACAGTACAGTGCAAATGCTATGCCATAATGAAAATACATACACCCTCTCCAGAAGGAACCATGAGGCCAATTCTAAGCTAGCAGTATACACAATAAATCAACACACAGCCGTTCCTGTCTAAACTATTGTCAACAAAAGTGAGTACACCCCTAAGTGAAACTGTCCATGAATCATTCTTGTGTTGTCCTATGAAAAGACACAATCATATATTTATTTATTTAAATTTAAAAAAATAATAATAATATTTCCGGAGAGCTCAGTATTGTTCATTCATCATGTCATCATCATTGCTCTTGCTCTCTTTTTTTTTTTGTATGTGGGTGAGTATGTGTATGTGTATGTGCATGTGCGTGTGTGTGCGTGCGTATGAGTGTGTATTCATTAGTTCACCTAAAACCTATTAAAAAATCCCATACCGTTCACCTAAATCAAACACTTCAGAACCCAGCCAGAGCTGTGAGGCCGTCAGGAGACCAGAGGAAGGACCAAAGAAATGAAAGGAAAGTGAAATCCAGTGAAACACCACTCACCACCCACCACCCACCGGGCCACCAATCAGAGTCCTTCACCAACCCCAGAAACATCTAAATTCCAACAAATCAGGAAGACCTCAAGAGACCAAAGGAGAGACTGAGGAAAGGAAGGAAGGACAGACAAAGCAGAGTGAGATCCACAGACACCAGCCATATATTTATAAAAATGTGAAGTGTGTAGATTTTTAACATCTTACCTCAGATATGATGAAGAAAACTTTGGCTTGTGTGTTCTTGTTGCTCTTCTAAAGAAGAGTTCTCAAATGTGCTGGGTCCAGACATTCCTTTACAGGTGCGATTTTTTTGTCTCTCAAGGACCTCCCTCATCATCCTAAAAACAATTAAATATAACTAGTGTGTGTACTTAAATGGCATAAGAATTCAAATGTTGCTCATTTAGAGAAAAGGGTTGCAATATTACGATAACATTCATATACAGTATTTTAAAGGAAAACTTTAAATGTGCGTTTTAAATGTTAAAAGAAAACAGGGTGTAATGTTAAGCATACATTCATATTTATTTAAGAAAAAAGAATCTTTACCAGTACAATAATAACAAAATAATTTCGGCCTTTACATTTTGCAGGGGGACTAACTATGGAAATCGGCCTTGTGACTGTAAAACTATAGTGCATTAACATTTTTTTGTATATTGAAATGTTCATTAATGTATTATGTCCCCTATCTATCTATCTATCTATCTATCTATCTATCTATCTATCTATCTATCTATCTATCTACCTAATGAATAGGGACAAAAGGGACAAATTATGCTTTTAAAAGCACATTTCCCATGGTAGCTCATTTCACCCACACGCACGCATGCACTAATAATGCTATGAGGATGACCATGCATAACATTAACTGCAAAATGAACTTTTATCTCAGTCACGAGTTTAGCCATATTGTGTATGGTGAGTTGGTGGAAGGGATATTTGTTCGGAAGATATAAATAACTCACATTATGTTGTAGCGGCAGCTACCAAGAAGTTCAGCGTAGCATGCCCGCAGGATCAACTCTTAGCTGAAACTTTTTCTTTGTTAAAGATAAATCGGATCTTCAGCAAGACAAGTATGTTCCAAACCGTAAATACCGGTTGCCACTTACTTCCTCCTTTCGTCCGTGAACCCTTTTAATAACTCATTCACTCCCAGCCATTTTCATTAAAGCAATCCCCTTCACCCCCAGCTGTTTTACTGGATTTTGACTGATTTTGCGTGACCCACAGAATATTGTGTTTTATTGCTATAAAAACATGGAACCTAACAAAAGAAAGATTAGAGTGTCTTCTTTCATCAGGAAAAAAATTATATTTCTATCTGTTTCCCTTTTGCAGAAATTAGCATTAGAGTATAGCTAAGTTTCATCATCATTCACAAATCTATTTAGAATTCTAAAGTAATTGAGGGGTTTTTCAACATGGTCCTGGTTCATTTCCTATGCTATGCTGCCACCTGCTATCCGTTTGTGTAATAACTACCTTTCTTCAACTGTTCTTTGCAGTTGAGAGGCTGCATCAAACCCTTCTGTATGCTCTAGCATGAAAAAAAATTCCCCAAAAAAAAAAAGGAAAAATACGTCTTTGGGACACTTAAAGCATTTAAAATAGAACGTATTTATACGTTTTTTGGGAGCAAATTAGTTAAAAAGGCCATGTGCTCGACACGACATCGACAAGTCACAGGTCTTGAAAAAAGGTATTCTTTCTCTCTCTCTCTCTCTCTCTCTATCTGGCTGTCATCGTAGGAATTGTAATCCCTCGAAATAATCCCCATTTTTGATAAATGTACCTGTAATCGGATTACATGTTTTTTTCTGTAACTGTAACGGGATACAGTTTTGTAATCTGATTACGTAACGGCTGTACATGTATTCCATTACTCCCAAAACCTTCCAGCAAACAAATCCTAAGAAGTTGAAAAATGGTCCTTCTTCTTTGAAATGAACATAACGTTGAACTATAATGGGCGGCCCCACAGTGGAAAGTGGAATTACGTCCAAAAAACAACAGCAATACTAAGTTATTGCTGAACTAACAAATCCACAAAATAGCGGGACCACAAACCAAGAGAGAACCTGCGAGGGAAGGGAGTTTATTGTAAATCGGTAGCATATATGTCAAAGAGTAGATTGGCAGAATCAAAATAATGAAGTCCCTGGCTTTTACATTTGACAAGTTTTATATGTTTTAGCCATGAAAAGATATCTGTGCCTCTTCTGGCTGGAATATATCTCATGGGGTCATTGTGCACACTGGAACGAGAAGCATTAGCCACCAGATAGCTTGCGAGCTAACAGGCTCCGAGTCCTGGACATTCTCTTGGGCCGAAGGACGGCCTAATCCAACAGATTTCAAGCTCGTGTCATCACCACCTCGCTTGAGAATTGATATACCAACACCACCAAGATGATCTATAAATTGCAGCATCCAGAGAAGATGCATTTACGGATTGTAGGGATAGTTAGCTGGCTAGCTAAAAATGCGTGTCAATGAAAAAAAGTTTAGTAGTTCTCAGTCTTTGCACGTGTTTACAGCAGTTAAATGTATCCAGAAACAAATTTTCTGAATTCACTTCACAGGTGGGTCTTCCCACTAAACATCCGACGTCCAATGGACCTCCAGATCCTGTACGAATCGCGTCGGCCGGTCGAGGACCGCATTTCTACGTCCACATGACCGCCAAAATAGTTTGACATATGGACGTCTAACCATGGCCAAATATGGACGTTGATCTGATGTTCCATACTCACCATTGCGCATACAAAAATATGTAGCCTATGTTAATATACTTTTTTAAACTTCTCAATGTATTTATTGCTTGCTTTTTTATTTTATTTATTTTTTGTCTTAAATTTAATCTATCCCAAAGGATTAGATTTTTTTTTTTATGGCATCAATAAAATAATTCAAGACAGATAGGTATTGTTAAAATGTGATTGTGGCTCTGTAAAGAAAAACAACAGTTTTTGAGCAAGCCCACCAGTACTTTCTGTCAATAATTTCATCTTTTAATTTTTTACAGACAGATTTTTTGACAGAACTTTCTGTTTTGTGGATGTGAAGAAACTGTTTTTACTCCATCGTTGCCTTGTATTGAAACACGTAAGAGGCCTACGTTCTGACATTAACCTTTTTTTTTTAAATATCATACTTATATTTAGAAGTGTTTCTAAATAAATGTTCATTGCAAAACAAAGACTTGTCCTAAATTTTCCAGTATATTGTTTGTTTTCAATTATGCACACGCACATCTACAGCAAGTTGCATTTGATTACCATTTCTCCTGACAAGCCCTAATGTACATTTAGAAGCATGCCAATGATTGTAGTCTGGCCTTGAACACATCACAGGGAGGGATGAAAAGTCCTTGGATGTCGCCAGAGACCAGCAGAGGTGGAAGAACTTATTGTACTGTACCTATTCAAATACATTGTAACAAACTGGGTTCGGACGCTATATTTTGATTTCTGTATTGAGCATTTTCATACAATGATTTCACATTTTAAATCATTAAGTAGCCTATATAAAATTGTTGTATATAAGGCGCCAAAAGGACGTCCACACGACCTATTTTGAAGCCGATTTCAACTTTGCACAGACGTCTTATAGATATCGCTAAAGTACGTTGAAATGACATTGACGAAATGTGACGTATTTTCTACGTATGGCCATTACGTAGAAACGACGTTGTTTCTACGGCGGCTTGCTCAGTGGGTTATGTGAATAACTTTTGGAGGGGTGCGGATAAGAGTCTGATTCTTGCTATACTGTAGCAACACTATAGACAGTTTTGGCAAAGGTAAAGCAAAAAGCTCCACAAACTCAGAAAATGCAAAAATATGTATTGTTGGTGGCAAAGTGCTGACCTGCCCTTGTCATTGTCACAACGCACAATGACACAGGTCAACGGCGGGTTATAAAGAGCCAGAAGCGACGGCTGTAGTGTGACTGTGACCGGGTCAGTGACACAATGGGCAAGGTGAGGCTTTTGCTGTGTCTTTTTCAGGGTTATTCCCCGGTCATGTCCAACGTAACGCCGTACCATCCCGTCCAGATTCAGGTTCTGGATTTTATTGAACTTTTCTCGCACCCGTCTGCTTGTAGATTACCTTTTATGAGGATCGAAATTTCCAGGGTCGCTCCTACGAGTGCAGCAGTGAATGTTCCGACCTGCACTCGCACTTCAGTCGCTGCAACTCCATCAGGGTGGAAAGTGGAGAATGGATGGTGTACGAGAAACCAAACTTTTCGGGTTATCAGTACTTTCTGAGGAAAGGCGACTATCCGGACTACCAACGCTGGATGGGATTTAACAACTGCGTTAGATCCTGCCACGTGATTCCTAAGGTACATTTCGGCAGGGAACCAAGTAATCTAAGCATGTATTCCATAATGCTACTAGTTGCACTCTTACGCTCTTTGTCCCTTGAGGCCCACATACTATTACACTTCTTAAGACAATTTGCCTGACTAGTAGAACAACTAGGGCGTATTAGTAGAATGACTACGATACACTAGACAACTAGTCTTCTAGGGAGATTTTTTTCCACTACTGCCTTCCATTACTGTACATATAAGTCATTTGAGCATCTATTTGATATCAGTTTATGGTCCATGCACTAGTATGCACTTTGTCTTCACTAGTAAGACAGTTCAGTACTAGGGTAATGAGCTGACTAGTAGAATGACTGCTTTACTGGAGGTTTTTTTCCCACTACTGACTTCCACTACTACATGACATTTCTGTGCACTAGTAGAATGACCAGTGCGCTGTGTGCACTACATTTTAATAGTGAAGCAAAATTGTGCACTCCACCGGTAGTACTCTAAAATTATAAAATTCTACCAGTTAGTGCTGCATGAGTTGTACTAGTAGCATGCAGATGTAAACTAGTGCACAGCAGAGGAAAAAAGCCACTAGTGAGAAATAGTGCCCTTCTACTAGTGCGTCCTAGTGTTCTACCAGTTAGAAAAATGTCGTATGTTATTGCCAGTTATTAGAAAAGACTTCACTAGTAAGTTTTTCTACTAGTGCACTGAACCAATTGAATAAGTAGGGTGCAGTAAATAGAACAACGATTTCTTTCTAGTGACAATTACTGCACACTAGTAGGACAATTTTGGCACACTAGTAAGACAACTCCTGATGCCATAATATGCACTAGTTGACAACTGTGTGCTACTAGTGCTACTAGTGACATTACAACACTTTACTAGTTAACATCGAATGCTTCACTTGTAGAACTAGTAGCGTTCACCGATGTGAACTAGTGTGGTTAATTGTCTTATTAGTGATGGCAAAAAAACGTACTAGTACAAATACAATGCAGCACACTAGTAGGAAATTGAATGAATGCTTAAATGCTAAATATATCACCACTAAGACTGCATTTCGACATCTACTAATGTATCATTTTTTGGGGTTTGCTCAGCTTCAAGGTTCTCACAGAATTGTCATCTACGAGCGCCCTGAGTTCAAGGGTCAAGCGATGGAACTGACCGACGACTGCCCTTCTGTGTACGAACGCTTCCACCAAAACGAAATCTACTCCTGCCACGATCTGGAAAGCCACTGGATCCTCTACGAGCACCCCCACTACAGGGGGCGTCAGTATCTGGTGCGCCCCGGGAAATACAGGCGCTTTAACGAATGGGGGAGCTCCAGTGCGAGGGTGGGTTCCATCAAACGGATCAACCTGTAGGAGACAGGCCTTCATGATCTTCACACAAATGGATGACTGTTAATAAACACCAGAATAAAAATCCACAGTGACTACTTTTGCTTGGTGTGATCAAGTTTCTCAAAAACACAAACGAAATGTGGAAAACCCTTGCTTTACCACGGAGAAAAATGACATTGCTACTAGCGACACAATGGAGTTTAATTTGTTCTCGGAACATTTGTTTTCAAATCATCTTTCCCCTTTGAAATGAATGGAAATGCCATTAATCTGTTCCAGCCTTCACAAATTTATTTTTTTTTTTATGAAAATGAAATATAGAAAATAGCACTCTTTTATTGTACGTTATATAAAAATATGGTAATGACATAATTAAATAGAAATAAAAATTATTATTATAAAGTTAGATTGATTGTGTTGTGGAATTTTCAGCAGTTTGGCGAGATGAACGAAACAGTCTGGAAAACAATTTGTCTTTTGGGCTTCTTTATATTTGAAGCTTCAAATGTACACAAGTCTAACAGAGCAGTCTACAAGATCGTGGTCTGTGAGAGAGTGTGCAGTAAGAATCACGGGAAGATTCTTTATGCTGCCTAGTTAGGAATTTGGGAGAAAAAGGGAGGCAGGAAGGCAAGCAGTCTGTTCCGAGCAAGCTTATCAGTTCAAGGTCACTTTGGTATTGCTTCATGTACAAGGAATGAAAAGATCTTTGTTAACGAAAATACAGGTGTCCACAATACAGTGAGTAGGCTAAAAACGTATGTTATTATTTGTTGAATAATTATTTTCCCCCTTTGGAATTTTTTCTACGGAAGTCCTTCAACAACACTTAGTCACCGGGTGGGAAGGTGTGCAGCGGGCCCAAGGCGGGTGTCTAACATTAGACAAAGCTGAGGACAGATTAGTACAATATGACAGCATCTTCACACAATGCTATAGACTGCGGAGGTTTGTTCGGCGGTTCCAGACCAACATGTAGCTGGACGGCGAAGAGCACTTCATATATGCTGAGCTTGGAGCCTGTCCGCTTCCTCATTCGCATGTACATCAACACAATATAGGCAGGACCTTCGTCCAGGGGAGGCCTGTTTCCTCACAGTACTTTGCTAGTTTGTTTTTAAGTTTTAAGTGTGCCATTTTCTCTCTCAACAGCGACTCCGCTGGCTGGGTGATATGAACAGTGCTTTGTGACGTTAATGCCAAGATAATCTACTACCCGCAACTGTGTTAAAACCCTTTGTTAACCAGTGTGTATTAACAGCAGATACAAAAGACAAATTGTTTTCCAGACGGTTTCA